>NC_135663.1:52155565-52317673 GCF_964188315.1 Podarcis muralis | reverse complement strand
GCCTCTGGCATCATTACTCAAGATGACTCTTCTGAAGATTCCTTCCGGCGTCTCCAGCAGATATTGAACTTATGACCCTTACATCGCTTATTTTGCTTCTTATCTAGCAGCCCTCCCATTCGCCGATTCCTAGGACTTATTGGGTAAGCTCCAACCTCTTCCGGGTCTGATAATCTGTCTCTGAGTTTGTTTTTGCCTGATTGTGCTTCCAGTGAGCTTTGACTATCTTCTAGCCTGCTCTCAGCTCCTGCCTTATCAGCCTGCCCGTCAAGGTCAGGAAGAGCCAAAGTCTGCAGCTGCTGGCTCTCCCCTGTCTGACTAACATCAAATCTTCCCTGTTCCTGGCTGCTTTCTGCAGCTGGCTGCAAACCTTTGCTTGGGGCTGGTTCATTCCTGACAGTGCCTCCAATTCCCTATTGCAACCTGCCTCTTCACCTATCTTTCACTTGGGCCCATGAAACTACAATGGTGGTTGGGGCCCTGGCAGCAGCCCCAAGTTGCCAGGTGCTGACCCAAGCCTTGGATCCTAATGGCCCCAGCACAAATTAAGTTCTGCAGAGCATTCTAGATCTGGTTATCCACCCCAACTTTCATCAGTTTCTGGGGGGAGTGCCTTTATTGAGCTGTGTTTCCAAGTGATGCCCATCGCAGTCTTGGATGGCCTCTATAATAAGGTTACCAGATTTTTTTCAATGAATCCAGGACACTTTTCAGCTTCAATGGATTTTGTATGGGGACTGATTTGTAAATCCGGGGACTGTCTCCAGGAAACAGGGCTGTCTGGTAAACTTACTCTATAACAAGGTACTGTACACAGACAGACTTTGCAGTTGTGGTCAACCTCAACTGGAAGACATCACTCATTATCTGTTAGCCTGCCCCTTATATAGAGACCCAGGAGATTACTTTCTGAAACCTTTGTTCGTACAAGCAAGCAGGTACACTCCAGCAGAAATAGTTCAGTTTCTTTTGACAGACAATTATACCTTCATAACACAAAGAGCGGCCCTCTGTGCACTAGATGCAAGAGGGAAAAAGTCAGGAAAAAGGAGTTAGATAAAATCGCTGTAAGTTTTTTTGTGTGATTCGAAATCAATCTAGATTTGAGCTTGTTGGTATCTTTTCTCTCTTACATCATGACTGTTGGCTAATTTTACAGATGTATGTTCTGTATTGTTATATTAATACTCTTGCTGCAGATTTGTCATGGCCTTTGGCTAGAACGATAGACTTATGAACAAATTAAGTTCCAAGTCTTTCTATTCTTTTACAAAAACAATTGCTTTTGTTCTGTACAGAGCACTTGCCAAGATCGAAGCCATTCTAGCTTCTCAGTGGCATGAAATCTATCCCCAATCAAGATGGCAAAGCAAATGGGAGGAGACATAAATCATGTTGGAATAATTAGGAGTCGCATTAGTGAAGTACAGGTCCGTGAGGCTTTTTCCTGTGTCTTTCAAAGCAAAAGTACTTGAGCAGAACTTGCTTATCGCTCCAGTGACCCCTCTGCAGATAGAATCAAGCAGCAAATCAGGCCATGGCATGTCCTCTGGTGTCTCCTTTTTTGGTCAGAAATTGTTTGGGGGAGAAATCCTTGGTATTTGCGGATGTTCATAAACTTCTACACTAAATTCCTATGACATGCAGAATGACTGGCAGATGGACAACAATAGAGGGAAATACCCACCTTGCATTATTCAATGGTTTAAAGCTCTTACTGATCTTTCCACAATTTAATGAATATTTTTAATTTATGACATTACTTCATTTATATCTCACCGGCCCTCCAAGGATCTCAAGGTGGTGTACAAGGTTCTTCCCCCTCTCCTTTTATTCCCACAATAACCCTGTGAGATAAGTTAGTCTGAGAGACTGAGACTTGTCCAAGATCACACTGTGAGTTTTATGGCTTAGTGGGGATTTGAACCCTGGTCTCTCATGTCCTTGTCCAACCCTCTAACCACTACAATTATAATAATCAATCTCACTTGAATACCTCTTTGGACATATGGATGGCTTATAGTAATGCATATGTTCAAATTAGAATTCATAGCTTATTCGTATCTTTTCTGAAGGACTTTCTTATTTTCTGAATATCATTCTTATTGTTAATGCAAGCTGATATTGTTTCTTTCTGAAATTAAGGGGTTGCTAGCTGTAATTATTATGTAATATGAAAAGAAAGCTTAAAAACTTAACCAAATTAAGGGAAGGATTTGTTGAAGAGAATTAATTAGAGAATGGAATGCAGTAGGAGAGGTATGAGGAGGTCGGGAAAGTTATTTTCACGAATATAAGGGAATGAAGGTATACATGTGGTTTTTGTTTGTTTTCTGATTTTTTGTATGTATCTTTGATTTTCGTTTTTTGTGTCTTTTTTGTGTGATTTTTATGTTTTATAAAACTTGTGAAAATGCTAATAAATATCTTATAAAAAAAAAGATATTGTTTCTTTCCTTCCCACCCCCTTCTGTTATATTGACAGTTTTAAAAAAAGAAATAATCACACCTGTCTTCAGAAATAAAGATATAAACTGAAATCTGAACTACAAAAAAACAAAATTAAAATGCTCGTTTCTGTTTCAATGTCTTTTAGATATTGACGCAGTTACTACCAGGGTAGCATGTATGTGTTTGTTCTGGCTTCCGAAACCTCTAACATTATTACTGCCGCTAGGGAACTGTCACCTGTTCTTTCTAATGAAAGAAACCCACTTTATAACTATATTAAAATGTGACTTATGAAACAATGATCCAGAGCTGTGCCTGGAAGCATTTGTCAAGTCATTCTTTCAGCGGTGACATTACATGCTTAGGGTGATTTTAGGGGCGAGGATAAATGAAAGGCTGGGCTGAAGCTGGTCAAGAAGACCATAAATTATAATAATGGTGTCAGCAGTATAAAGAATAATGATGGTAAACAATATGGGCACAACTTATTTGTAATGTGAGGCTTTGGTTTGATGTGCCAATATATCCTGAAGAGGAAGGGAAAAGGTTGGCAAAACAAAGAATGAAATACATCACTAAAGGTGCAATCTGTGTGTGTGTGTGTGTGTGTGTGTGTGTGTGTGTGTGTGTGTGTGTAGAGGTGGCTCTACCACCTTATCCAATATTCCACCAGGCTCTAGGAAAACTATGAGCAGAGGAATGCTCTGCATTCTTACATTCACGTCCAGCTGTAGAAACTTCCATTTCCTTAGAATATAAGAGCAGCCTTCTGGAGCAGGACAAAGGTTATCTGTTCCAGCATCTCACAGTGGTCAACCAGATGCCCATGGGAAGCCCACAAGCAATAGCCCTCTCCCCACCAGGGAATGCTAGCAACTGACATTCAGGTGCATATTACATCCGGGTGTTAGGGGAGTATTAGGGGAGGGGTAGTACCTCTGGTGGGGGACACGCCATGCTCCTTCTGAGGCTTGTCAACCTGGGAAGGCAGCCAATCTAGAAGAAAGAAAACTCTGGTCCTAAACCTCTGCTGCCTTGCAGGATACCTTCAGGAGAAGAAAAGGCTAAGAAGTAGACCCTACACGAATCAGGAGTTGAGTCCCTAAGACGGTTGGATGGCCTTCTTCCAGCAATTCCTCCAGCCCAGCTGGTGCCAAACATATTGCTCTGCTTTCCTTTGGACTACATTAGTGAGGCTGAGAGAGGGGTCCTGTTGTCTGAGCAGCCCAGGACCTCCATACATACGGCCTAGGCTTTACCCAAGGGAGGTCATTTTGGTGCTGCTAACGCGGCAGTTTGGCTTCACCCCCGAAGGCGCACTCTATTGTCTCTCGGGACAGGCAGATGCCAACAACAACAATTGCCTTCAAAAGTGGAGGCAGTGCATTAGAGTTGGTCCTCACTGATTGCTTTATCATCCATGGATTTGTCTAATTCTCTTTTAAAGCCATCTGAGTTCTCTCCTGCCCTGCCCCCATTACCCATCTCATGGAAGCAATGGGTGGGAAAGAGGAGGGAGAGATTGACACACACTCAAAAACAGGGAGAGCCAATCTGGTGTCCTCCAAATGTTGTTGGATTCCAACTCCCACCATCCCTGGTCAGCATGGTCAAGGATTGTGGGAGTTGTAGCCCACAATACTGGAGGGCACCCTGTTGCTTACGCCTCCTCAAAAGCATATCTTAATCCTCTCCCAGTTTGGGAGCCTGCCAGGGGACCAGGAGGGCTTAGGATCCTTTGGATCTCAGCTGCTTCCTTGACACCTTTGACATGCTCCTGTTTTTGACCTTCTAGCACTGCTTAGGCCAGCACTTCGGAGGAGCTAGTGGTGTCAGAGAGGGTGCTGGGCCTCCCTCTCTGACGCCAGAGCTCTTCTCCAGCATCAAAGTGGGTCTCCCAGGGATCAAAGGATTTGAGCCTAATATACAATATGATCAAAATACAGAGAGCAAGCACAATAAAGAGCAGCCTTTAAAAAAAGTTCATTACCTCTAGCAGAAAAATAAACCCCAGAAAAGGGACCTGAAGAGGATGGTCCAAATAGGTATACAGTGGTACCTCGGGTTACAATGCTTCAGGTTACAGACGCTTCAGTTTACAGACTCCGCTAACCCAGAAATAGTACCTCGGGTTAAGAACTTTGCTTCAGGATGAGAACAGAAATTGTGTGGTGGCAGCAGGAGGCCCCATTAGCTAAAGTGGTACTTCAGGTTAAGAACAGTTTCAGGTTAAGAATGGACCTCCAGAACGAATTAAGTTCTTAACCCGAGGTACCACTGTACATGGAAGAAGGCTGCCTCTCAGATATCCTGATTCCAAGCCACTGGAGGGTTTCAATGTTGGCGTTGAGCTTGGAAACTGACTGAGAAGCAGTGGAGCTGATAAAGCACTGGTGAACAAAATGCCCAGTCCCATTCAAAAATATTGGGTCCTGTTTAGGCCCAGCTGCATCTTCAAGAGCATCTTAAAGGCGCTCCAAGGTACAATAGGTGACATTGAATTCTGTGTGCCACTGCGGTCACGAAATCCTAGGGCAATCCGTTCCTTTGCCATTGCCCTGGAGATATCCATTGATAAATGGACAGGCTTAAAGGTGTTGGGTGAGGGATACACTCCCTAATCCTCCTTTCCATGCAGTCATTCATGCATATGAAACACTGCCACTGAAACAAACTCGCTCTTCCTCCAAATGCACCAGCACTGTCCTGGTTCAAGGCTAATGCATTGCAGCAAAGCATTGTTGTACGATTGGGAGGAATCTGTCTAGCAGAGAGTTAATAGACTATTGAAATATTGCTGTAGGCCCCCTCTACCTGTCACACATACCTTTTGTTAGGGAAACTACAGGTGATGTGTTTCCATGGGAACTAATTGTTAGAGGATCTTCCTTGTCTTCTGACAGGCCGGAAAATATCTGAAAGGGGATGTGCCCACCTGTGAAGAATGGGACTAAGGCAAAGTAAGGAGGACACAGAAAGCTGAGTTTGGGCTCTGCCAACAGGTGGCTGTGTCTCTCTAGAGATCTGACAACAAGCTGCAGATCTGGAATGTTCTTTCACCCATGCACTATCTCTGTATGTACCAATAAACTCATATGTTACAAAATGTCACATGCCTCCTGTGGCTTCTTTCCAAAGGGAAATTGAGCCTTGGCAAGCACTGCAACACTGACATCTCTCACTGCTCAGATAAGTGGGGTGAACTTAACATTATCATGGCATAAGAAGCTCCATCTTCAGAGTCTTCAGCTTATGATAGAGGAGGGGAAAGAGACATCTGGGGCTGTTGAGGGATGAGACGAATAAATGTGGGCTCAGTTTAAAGGAAGGTGAAGCTGTACATGAAATCAAGTAGCCTTTATTATGAAGAGTACATTATAGCTTTTCAGTTTGGTTCAGAGGGTCCCTTGCTTAGGGGCCTTTGACATCAACGAATTATCATTCTATCTGAGAAATTAACCTCCAAGAAAGATATTCATATTTTCATGTAATGAAATTATGTGTTGCGGCTTGTACTGGTCTTCTAGGGTTGAAAACATTTTGCTGATTCCTAGAGGTAACGGATGAGATTACAAAACAATAAATTGGGGCAACCGTGTTTCATTTCATATTGCATTTCAGGCAGAAAAATGGGAAATTGATTAACGGAAAGATTAACTGATTCCAAGATTAACAAATATTTTAGCCTCAGAACAAAGCTGCGAGGCAGGGAGAGGCTGGGAAACAATGCTATTGCCAAGGCTATCCCATGACCTTCACCACTCACTAATCGGGGCTTTCCACATTCCAATCCACAGTACTATACTGATACTCTCTGATAAAGGTCTTGGTGGGTGAAAACCACACTTGGCAAGACATGAATACGCCAAGCTTACTGTAGAAATGCATTGATTATTATTATTATTTTAATGTCTCTCTCTTGTATTTTTTCCATGTAACGTTTTTACAAATCAGTTTCATTTGTTGAGACATTAGGAAGAAAAGGGGGAGAGGGGTGGAGGGGGTGGAAATGGGTGGGGGTGGGGTCGGGTGGCAATGTTTCTATTTTGCTGAATGTATGTAGGGTTTGGTGTCAGCGTTGCTTGTGCAGGTTCTCTGCTGTTCACTTGTGTTCCTTTGATGGTGAGAGAGGTTGGGGTTGGCCTTGTTTGTTTGTGATTGGGTGTGGTGATCTTTGTTTTCATGAGTGAGTGGGGTGGGTGGGTGTTTTGGATCAGGTTAGCCAGATTGATTTGTATGCTGTTGGTGGATTGTTGTCATTGTCTTGTTGGGCTGTGTATGTGATAAAGGTTAGCCATATTGATTTGTATGCTGTTGGTGGATTGTTGTCATTGTCTTGTTGGGCTGTGTATGTGATAAAGGGGAGCATCTTCTTCTGTTTGTCCCCGTGTCAGTTTCAGTTTATTGGTTAATTTTTCTAGTAAGGCTGTTTTAGAAATGCATTGATGAAACTAGATTTGGGGGGTTCTCAAAAAGCCACAACCTTCTAGGCTGGAGCTGAATCTGTGCAGTGCCCATGCATATTTCTGCACTTCCTATTTCCTGTATTTCGTTTAGATAACAAATACTGTGATGGTACAGGGTGGGGCAGAGTGGTGGCACGAACATGGTGGTTCAGATGCACTCCTGCCTCTGCAGCAGTGCCACGCTGACCTCATCGCTGCCCTGCTCCACTTCTGTACCCTCACGGCAAGTGGCAGTGACATGGCTGTTGGGAGTATGGCACCAAGGTGCCACCTCACTCCGCCAGCCATTCCAGATAAAATAAATACTAAGAACTCCCCCCCTCTCTTTCCCCCCCCCTCATCTACAAAATGTATTTGAACGTATCTACTCCTCCAAAACACGTTTGATCTATTTTTATTTCACTGTACATTGTAATGGCAAGCCATGTGTTAATTTGACTGAGCCTTTTTTCCCCTTTCCTGCCCAACTCAGGATTGTTTTATAATTGCGTAGCTCCACTTCCAGAATTATAAAGCAATTACAGTATTTCACTACTTAAAGGACCCATATATACTTCCTGTTTGGAAGGTAAAAAAATCCTTGCACAATTCCTTCAGGGAAAAGAGAGAACGAAGGCAAGCCTAATAAAAAATAAAGGTAATACATGGCAATTATATAGTGCGGTATATCTTCAAAGCACCGTGTAAGCTTTTAATAATTTAAATGCTGGCGAAATGGTCCATTGCAAATTAATTATCCATTAAATTTCCATCTTGTTTTCCCTTTCCAAGTTCTTTGGGAATCAGTCCCATTTTGAATAAATGTATTCTGTCTTCAGAAGGACTGGATCGGTGCTTTTATTTGCCAAATAGATTATCTAAGCAATGTTCAGCCTACACCCGCTCTTCCAGTAATACTTCTGACAGTTTTAAGTTTTTACTCATTGTTGCCTTCTACAACACATGTTTCTAGTCCCACTATTGATTGCTATTTATCATTTGGTTGAAACAGAGCAGTGAAAAAACAAACAGGCAAAGCAAATGTTGTTGTGCATGAACACTTCTTTCCTGGTGACTGAATTAGCAGACTTCAAACAGCCCAATCATATGGATGGCAGCAGTGATTTAAGCTAAAGGCTTGGGGCTAATCCACACCATATACAATCAACACACATTTAAAGCACATGAATTCCCATCAGCGAATCCTGGGAAAAGTAGTTTGTTAAGGGTGCTGGGGAGGGAAAACCAGGATTCTTTGGGGAAAGTAATTGGCTTTAGATGTGTGCTGACTGTGCTTTAAATGTATAGTGTATATCATGGGTAGGCAAACTAAGGCCCGAGGGCCGGATACGGCCCAATCGCCTTCTAAATCCGGCCTGGAGATGGTCCGGGAATCTGCATGTTTTTACATGAGTAGAATGTGTCCTTTTATTTAAAATGCATCTCTGAGTTATTTGTGGGGCCTGCCTGGTGTTTTTACATGAGTAGAATGTGTCCTTTTATTTAAAATGCATCTCTGGGTTATTTGTGGGGCATAGGAATTCATTCATTATTATTTTTCCAAATATAGTCCAGCCCCCCATAAGGTCTGAGGGACAGTGGACCAACCCACTGCTGAAAAAGTTTGCTGACTCCTGGTGTATATCTGTCCTTCTCTATGCACTGGAACCTGCCTCAGTAGCTCCTCTGGGGATGCTGCACAAGGGGTCTAGATAGGATCTTGTCCCTATTATGCCTCTGAAAAAAATTAGCTTGTTTGCTGCACACTAGTACCTTGAAGCCATTGGTTTTGGGTCCTAGCTAAACAAACCCAGCTCCCTCAACCATTCCTCAATTGGTTTCCAGACCACTGATCATCTTGGTCACCCTCTTCTGCATACTTTCCAGCTTGTCAATATCCTTCTTAAATTGCGGCATCCATAACTAGACACAGTACTCCAGATGTGATCTGACCAAGGTAGAATAGAGTGGTACTATTACTTCCTTCCCTTGATCTGGACATAAGCTTTTCCCAGGGGAAGTAGCTGATATGTGCCTTGATCCACCTAGGAGATCCATGTATGGAAGCAGTCATTTGCATATGCAATTGGTGCATCCAACTGCAATGCAAATATGAAAGTACAATGCTCACCTGTCTTCTGTTAGTGAACTGGCTGCATACATATTTCTGCTTTTCCCTTTACACTCTTACAAAATATACCCTCTGATCCCTCAGCAAAAACTTTTTGTTCATGTCCAACTCATTTCTCATCTGGATTATCGCAGCCTTCTCTTCTCCGGTCTTCTGCTTTCACAATGACCATACAATGTCCCTTCTTAGATCCTTATACTACCTTCTTGTCTGCTTCTGGATCGTGTCCAAACTTCACATCCTTCAAAACCCTTCCTTGGTCTTCCTCACCACCATTTATCGCTCAGCTCATGCATCCATTGCTCCTCCAATCCTTCAACCTCAGTTCTCTGAAGGTCTCATGCTCTTCAAAGCATTGCCCTTTCTCGGTTGTTAACCCTGATTGCTGGAACTGCCTTCCAGAATGTGTTTGTGAGACCAGCATTGTTGGTTCCTTCACAACCCCACATTTTCTATGAAACCTTTGGAATAACCCCTTGTTCTGAAGAAGAAGAAGACGAAGAAGAAGAAGAAGAGGAGGAGGGGGGGAGGAGGAGGAGGAAGAAGAATTTTATTGTTTATACTCCTCCCATCTGGCTAGGTTTCCCCAGCCGCTGTGGGAGGCTTACAGCACATATAAAAACATAGTAAATTGTCAAATATTCCCAATACAGGGCTGCCTTCAGATGTCTTCTAAAAGTTGTATAGTTCTTTATTTCCTTGGCACCTAATGGGAAGGTGTTCCACAGGGAGGTCACCACTGCTGAGAAGGCCCTCTGCCTGGTTCCCTGTAACTTCACTTCTCACAGTGAGAAGGCCCTCACAGCTGGACCTCAGTGTCCAGTCTGAATGATACTCTACTGTAAAACTATGTGTAACTGCAACATAGTATTCCTTTGGTTATCCTTGCTTTCAAGCCGTTCCCCATCCTCTGTTGTATCCTTCATATCTATTTTTAGTTACTGGAAGCCCTATGGGGCAGGGACTTGTCCTCTTGTTCTTTGCAAAGTACAGAGATCGTACTTAAGGATGGATGAATCTGTCAGTTTTAGTTTTTCTTGGTTTCTCCTTTTTCAGATCTTAAATTCAGTTCTCCACATTGCTGCAGCACATTAGCCCCCCCCCCCCTCCAAAAAAATCCTCATGGAATTTAGTCAGCATTTTAGTGCAAATTTCTCATAATCATCACATCTTGGTTTGCAGTTTTGATGAATATACATATTATTTCCCCTATATGATGCATTTTTGCATGTTATCTTCACTAACATATGCATTTTCATACCCCTAATGCATGCATTCTTGTGCATGTTGCATGGTTGAAGAACTACACTGCAAAATTTGGAGAAGTGCAAATTTCAAAGGCTAGCTGTCTTTCAGTTTGCATGTTGGTTTGAGAACAACAAATTAGGTGCCTCCTGCAAAATGTACTACTGTTTACAATTCTTAGTAAGTTTTCAGCCTTAAGTGAGAATATCAGAAGACCTCAAGGACAACATCCTGATATTTATATATAAAATACCCCGCTCCCAACACCAATAATATTATTTCTAATAAAATTGTCCAGGGATTTTGAATAAATTGACCCAAATTTTTGTGTATGTTTAATAGACTATTGTATTTGTATTTTAATATTCTGTTGGAAGCCGCCCAGAGTGGCTGGGGAAACCCAGCCAGATGGGTGGGGTATAAATAATAAATTATTATTAATAATTTTCATTCAGTGGCATTTTCTTTCTTTCATTATTTGTTATTATACAACATCGAAGTACGTGTCCTTGCTTAAATAATAAGTTTTTTATTTTTATAAAATAGATGTATTTATTAGGTACCGTATTTTTTGCACCATAACACTCACTTTTTTCCTCCTAGAAAGTAAGGGGAAATGTCTGTGTATGTTATGGAGCGAATGCCTGCGGGTGGCGGGGGGGATCTGCTGCAGTCGTGAGCAGAGGATCCATGGTTCCCCTTCCTTCCCTCCTCCGTGGTTACAAAGCATGGATCCTCAGGATTTTTGCATTGGGCTACTCCAAACTCATTGTCAGATCACATATCTGTGGCCACAGCATGAACCACAAAAATCATATATCCACTATTTCGTTTAGAAAATATATATATATATATATATATATATATATATATATATATATATATATTGTTTTCCTCCTCTAAAAACTATGTGCGTGTTATGGTCTGGTGCGTGTTATAGAGCGAAAAATACGGTAGTTCATTAAACTGCAAATACTGAAATTATCCCCAGTTGTCCTCTATGTATCTATCTATCTATCTATCCATCCATCCCTCTCCCTCTTGGAGTAGGAGAACAACTCCCTCTAGGGCCACTATTTGTTATGTGTGGCTAGTTGCCCATGACTACCTAGCTAGATTGTTACAGTTCCCCAAGAGGGCGATCAAATCATGAGGATCAATACATAAGCATGTCTTATACTATATATTAAAGCCTTTCTCCCTAGCAACTTAACTATAGGTGCCCGTGTTTTTCTACTCTCAAGGAACTGAGAGCTACTTACGTGTTGTAATTAATCATTTGTTTACAGCAAAACTAAGTACCAAACATGTGTATGAATTACATTTTCCTCATGTGGCATCAATTATAGCCAAGATCAAAGCTGTTGGTTCTTTTGATGTATTATATTTAAAATATATTTTAAGTGCACATCCCTTTTGCATCAGTGGCGAAACAAAACGTGGCATGTTGCCCTGCATATTTGCCATAGATTCTATCGGGATTTGCTATTAGGCTTTCCAAGTGTTCAGACCAAAGAGCCAACTTTGCTATGGGTTTACTACTCTGTCTCATGCAGAACCCATGGTGCTTCGCTGAAATCAGGACTAAAGTGTGGTGTGGTAGAGTGGATAGAGTGTCAGGCTAGGAATGTTCTTTGTTAAGGCTATTGGGAACTGTAGCTGTGTGAACTGCAGTCCAAGCCTAGGACTTGGAAGACCAAGGTTCATATCCCCACTTAGTCATGAAGCTGACTTCAAGCTACTCTACATTTCCTTCTAGCCTTCCTCACAGAAGAGTTTGAATTTGATATCCTGCTTTATCACTACCCAAAGGAATCTCAAAGTGGCTAACATTCTCCTTTCCCTTCCTCCTCCACAACAAACACTCTGTGAGGTGAGTGTGGGGCTGAGAGACTTCAGAGAAATGTGACTAGCCCAAGGTCACCCAGCAGCTGCATGTGGAGGAGCGGAGATGCAAACCCGGTTCCCCAGATTACGAATCTACTGCTCTTAACCACTACACCACACTGGCTCACAGGGTTGTTGTAAGGATAAAATGGGAAGGGGAGAACCTTGAGCTCCTTGGAGGAAAGGTGGAGTCTAAACGCAATAAAGAAATAAAGCAGTTCACATATGTAGTGATTTTAGCCTTTTGAGCTAAGGTTTCCAAGGTCATGTAAGCAGGAATGTCTGGTGAGGCCTCACAGCTGGGTCTGCATTGCTCTCCTCTCTTCCCAACACTCTTCATCACTGCCAGTTGCTGAGACGAGGAATGACATGGCAGCAGGGAGCTCAGCATGGTGCAGGTGCTGCAGTGGAAACATCCGATTCACTCTGCTGCCTCAGCTACACTGTGCTGAGCTCCCCATCTCCTTTCAGTTATCAGGAAGAAAGGAGAGCAACACAAACCCACCTGCATAGTCCCACTGGCTGCTACTGCATATGAGATGCTTAGACGCTAATGGTAGTAGAATTAAGACCTTCAGTGCAAACACGGAATTCTTATGTCCGATAATCTTCACGATCGGCCTCAGTCCTGTATACCTGAAGGTATACAGCCCAGACACTGAGTTCCAGTGCTGAGGGCCTTCTGGCGGTTCCCTCACTGTGAGAAGTGAAATTACAGGGAACCAGGCAGAGGGCGTTCTCAGTAGTAGCGTCCGCCCTGTGGAACGCCCTCCCATCAGATGTCAAGGAAATAAGCAACTCTCTTACTTTTAAAAGACATCTGAAGGCAGCCCTGTTTAGGGTAGTTTTTAATGTTTAACGCTGTATTCTGTTTTTAACATTCGGTTGGAAGCCGCCCAGAGTGGCTGGGGAAACCCAGCCAGACGGGCAGGATATTATTATTATTATTATTATTATTATTATTATTATTATTATTATACATTGTGAAGTCTTTTACATAGTCATTTGCCTGGCGCCTATGGCAAGAAAAGGCTGGATCCCAAACAGAGACAGTGAGAGTTGATTTCTCTCCAATACTCACTCACTCTTAGGCTTAAACCCTACCCTAACCACTCAGAGGGAATGTTAGTGTGTGTTCATGCACTACGCAGGAATAGGTAGCCTCAGGATCATACCCTCGCATGCCTAAAACTCATTGAAATCAAAGGGAACTTAAGTTCATAAATCACCTCTCCCCCCCGCCCCACCCCCGGTTCGGTCGCACTGGGCATGGAGCCTCGGGGGCAACACAACTATGATGTAGAATGGAAAGTGAGAGGCAGCGGCACCGAATTTTGGCATTGCACAGGGTGCTACTGAAATTTGAGATCCCAAGGTCTGCCACTGACTTTCCATCGGTGGTGTGCTGCCTCCAAACCTAGAGATTCCATTAAGGCAGGGGTCACAAATATGTTCCCCTATAGCTTTGGACTACATCTCCCATCATTCCTGTTCATGTTGGCTAGGACTGATGGGAATGGTAGTCCACAAGATCTGGATGGCACCATGTTGGCTACCCCTGCATCATACTCATACTTAAGCGAGTCCTTGACTTGTGAACATAACATTGAGCAGCACTGAAGAAGAAAGGAAGCACTGAAGCTTTCCCTCCTCCAAAAGAAGTATGGTAAGAAGAGCAAATAAGAGCCACCATGAAATAAACAATGATAATTGAATAACGGTGCACACATTTTTGTATATTAATCTGTCAGCAGAATCTTCCTTTCCCTTGGCTTAGAGTTTGTGGAAAGTTTGGGAGGGGCAGATGAGCCGAGTGCCTAGCAAGACATGGTTTACATGCTAATACATCTCTTTGAACCCATGCAGCAGGATATCAACTCACTAATTGCAGGGTTACTGTGGTAAAACATTCTGCTTCTTTAATAGCAGAGTGCACTGGCATATAATTATACCATGACAGTTTTGCTTAGTGTCAGATAAGTTATATGCACTTGTTACTAAAAATATTTCAGGATTTTAACCTAAGGGAGAACAGTGGAAAAGAACAATGGCTTGCTAATTATGATTCTGTCTGGTTGTTGCCTAAGCCTTGGAAGAATTACTCAAAGGTGTCCATTAAAAATAAAATAAAACCCAACCTTGAAAAGGAGGAAAGGGCACCTTGAAAGCGACTTCCATGTTTCCCCAGAATGCACTTCTCTCATGCAACATGGATTGCCTTCATATGAAGTTTCTAATCTGGAGAACCCACTTCTTTTTTAATACCTCTTTATTTGCTTTCGGTTCAGTATCATAATGCTCAAACAAGTCGAAGCACTCAGATTTAAGTTGTGTTTCACTGAAGGAAACTGTGCACTACCAGTTTAAGTCGTTGCCTGTGTCTTCATAGCTGCAGAGCAATCCTACATTTGCCAGGCTGGGTAGACACTTAACCACTATTGCTTCGACCACCTTTTATAGGGTAGCTACATAATGTTACCATCAAATCACTGTTATCCTGTGGTTTTACTGCCTCTTTGCAGACCACAGAACTCCTGATGTTTGTTGTTATTGTTGAAAGAATACTAGTGTGATTTCCTTAAGTGCAGATGTTGTTAGTCCTGCTCTTTAGTCTTTGATAAGAGACATGGTTTTGACATAGACAGTGACATATCAAGCAGACAAACCAATTGCCCTTCATCCACTTTGGCACATCTCCCCCACCCCACCCCCCAGTGACATTTTATTAGCAAATGAATTATTACTTTTAATCAGCCATCTTGTTTTGTGTTCAGACTAGCATTTTCATCTTTATATTTTTAACTTTTTGAAATATTCATGCAGTGGTGCTTACATGAAAAGGCATTTTGTTTTTAACACTGACATTAAAAAATCATGCTGACTTTCCAATTGCTGTCATTTTAGCACTGTTTATTTTTTTTTTGCCAGTCTTTTAATTAGCACTGAAACATTTTAGCCTACCTTTAAAAATGATCTAAAGCCATTGCACAATAGCATCGTAAGTTTTTAAAAGCATGTTAGTGCACATTTAAACAAAAACAAAAACCTGTTGGTTTGTTTTAAAGGAAAAAGGCATTATGAAGTAGGCTGCTCAAAATTGTCCCTTCGTCTCCCACAAAGTAGTGCGGGAGTAGTGGGATGTATGCACACATAAAACAATACTAACAAAACAATTCCCTCCAAGTGGCGCAGTGAGTCTGTGCATGGAGCTGTTAACCAGAAGGTTGGTGGTTCGAGCCCAACCAGGTATGGCTGTGGGCAGGATTCCTGCATTGTTGGCTAGATGATCCACAGGGTCCTTTCCAACTCTACAATTCTGTGATTCTGTGATTCTACTATAGTCACTGAGATGTGGGGAAGCAATTGCAATTTCACAGTCACCTCCAGACTGTCAGATACCAGAATGTAGGTGTGTGCAATTAAAATGGATTAAAGTTCCAGCACAACAAACCCACTTTTTAAACATTGACCTTTTGTGAATAGAATAGAATAGAATAGAATAGAATAGAATAGAATAGAATAGAAAGGTGATGGGGAAATTGTTGTTATTGTTATACAGTGGTACCTCAGGTTACAGACGATTCAGGTTACAGACACTTCAGGTTACAGACTCCACTATCCCAGAAATAGTACCTTGTACCACACCAGTGGGGACGCAGGTGGCGCTGTGGGTTAAAGCCTCAGCACCTAGGACTTGCCGATCGAAAGGTCGGCGGTTCGAATCCCTGCGGCGGGGTGCGCTCCTGTCGTTCGGTCCCAGCGCCTGCCAACCTAGCAGTTCGAAAGCACCTTCGGGTGCAAGTAGATAAATAGGGACCGCTTACTAGCGGGAAGGTAAAACGGTGTTCCGTGTGCTGCGCTGGCTTGCCAGAGCAGCGATGTCACGCTGGCCACGTGACCCGGAAGTGTCTGCGGACAGCACTGGCTCCCGGCCTATAGAGTGAGATGAGCGCTCAACCCTAGAGTCTGGCAAGACTGGCCCGTACGGGCAGGGGTACCTTTACCTTTACCTTACCACACCAGTACCTATTTATCTACTTGCACTGGCATGCTTTCAAACTGCTAGGTTGGCAGAAGCTGGGACAGAGTAATGGGAGCTCACCCTGTTGTGTGGATTTGAACTGCCAACCTTCTGATCTGCAAGCCCAAGAGGCTCAGTGGTTTAGACCACAACACATGTCCACTGGCAGCTTACTAATAACAAAAAATTGTCTCAGTCTATTAAATCTCTGGGGGAAAATATAAATCTTTACTCAGCACTGAAAATATGTTAATGGTGCCAGGTGGACTTCACTGGGGAAAGCATTCAGCAAACTGGGATCCACAAACGAAAATGTCCCTTCCCTTGCCAGCTCCCTTCAAACGTCCTTCAGAGAGGGAACTTAGAGAAGGGTCTCAGAAGAAGATCTCAGGGTCTGAGTAAGTTCATATCAGGAGAGGTGTTCCAGAAGATAGTGGGGTCCTGATGAAGCACTTAATAAGTCCAAACCAGCTCTTTGAATTGGGCTTCTAACGGAATTGGTGTTGCATGATCTGTTCACCTCAAACCTGTCAACCATCTGGAAGCTGCATTCTGCACTAATGGGTGCTCCTAAACTTTCCAAAGCTTTCAAGAGGCAGTAAAGCACATTGCAAAGCCATGTAAAGTTCACTACAATAGTCCAACCCTGAAGTTACCAGAGCATAGGTTACTGTAGCCAAATTATTCCTGTTCAGGTAAGGTTGTAGTTGGCCCACCAGCCTAAGCTGATGGAAGGCACCCTGCATTCTGAGGCAACCTGTGCCTCAATGGATCCAGGTGAACCCCCAAACTACAAATACACTCGTTCATACACTCTTTAAAGCCCTAAACGGCTTCGGCCCAGTATAAAGGAGCACCCCCATCATTCAGCCCACTGAGGTCCAGCTCTGAGAGCCTTTTAGTGGTTCCCTCCCTGAGAGAAGTGAGGTTACAGGGAACCAGGCAAAGGGCCTTCTCGGCAGCGGCGCCCACCCTGTGGAACGCCCTTCCATCAGATGTCAAGGAAATAAACAACTACCTGACTTTTAGAAGACATCTGAAGGCAGCCCTGTTCAGGGACGTTTTTAATGTTTGATGTTTTATTGTGTTTTTAATATTCTGCTGGGAGCCGCCCAGAGTGGCTGATGAGGCCCAGCCAGATGGGCGAGGTATAAACAAACAAACAAACAAACAAACAAACAAACAAATATTATTATTGTTATTAAGCTTCAGGTTTTTTGGCCCTCATATAGTCCAAGCACTAATTCACACCTACTGTGTCGCCTGCAGAAGGTGAAAAGGGGAAACAGAGCTGCGTGACAACAACATACCGATGACAAAATACTCCAAAACTCCACCTGTCCCCACTCAACGCTTTCAGAACAAACTCCGGCAAATCATGGAAAATCCATGGAGCCAAGTAATACTCCCCAAAAACCATCCTCTGGAGTTGGGCATCCAAATAGGAGAGGAATCACTGCAATGTGGTGTCCCCAATACCCAACTCAGGTAGTCACCCCTGAAGGGTATCATGGTCGATGGCACTGAAAGCCACAAAGGAATCAACAAAGTCACACTTTCCCAATCTTTCTCCCAACAGTGTCTGCACTCTGCATAAGCTTTGTGCTAACCAGCCAGAATGGATGCTCAGTAAAGGAGCTTCACATGTAAGCTATTCTGAAAGAGCAACCAGTCTGGAAACAACCTTAAAATAATAGTTATGGTTGCTGTTGTTGCTACCAATATGCGAGCTAACTATTAAGTGCTAGCTATGCAGATTACTGCTATGCACCAGCAATAGCTGTCAACTCTTAACAGCTGGCCTCACCTGGTCAAAGTGCAGCTGACTGCTGTGTTATTTGATATGCTTTCAAGTTGCCAACACCTGCTAGCTAAGCATGTTAGTACTGTAAATAATTGTGTTACGAGATATATATGCTAGTTCCCAACATTGTCACACTATGAGCTGTCACACTGAGAACATGTCAAAGACGGTGATTCTGTGATTCTACCAAAGGGCAGGCAACCATTTCGGGGGAAGGGTGTGTGTCACCAGTGTAGAGACTCCTCAACCCCCAATTTGACAGAGAAGAGAATATACATTTTCTGATATCTCCTTCCACCCAAAAGGACTTGCCCTTCCATTAGGTGGTCACCTTGGAGCCATCAAAGCACAAAAAATTGTTAGCTCTTTGATTTATTATTGTTGTATTTTTCCAGTCAGTGGCAGGGAGAGAGGTACTTGTGGGATTTTGTGCCTTAAGTGCCAAAATAACTTTACCAGTTTAGTATTATGCACCTTGACTGGACAGCAAAATGTCTTAGCCAGCCGACCCATCCAAGAGGCAAGGTGAGGCAATGGCCTTGGGTGGTAGGTCTGGTTTCCAAGGAATGAATTGCCCGCTGCTGCTGCCACAGTAGCACCAGCAGCTGTGGCATGATCCACCTCCTCAGCAGTTCCCTTTCCCAATGCTGCCTCTACAGCAGCCTCCTACCACCCCTATGGAAGAAATGGCAAGGGGTGCTCTCTGGGGTCTCCTGGGCTCTGCACCCACACAAAGTGATTCAGAGCGGGTCTGTTCCCCCCTTAACTACCTTTGGTTCCCACTTCAAATGACAGGTAAGGCCAATTTGATCC
Source organism: Podarcis muralis (assembly GCF_964188315.1). NCBI lineage: Eukaryota > Metazoa > Chordata > Lepidosauria > Squamata > Lacertidae > Podarcis > Podarcis muralis. The sequence goes on along the minus strand of NC_135663.1, from coordinate 52,298,876 downwards.
CCCACCCCAAGTCCCAGATGTAGATCTTTATTTACTCCCTTGTTCCTCATGTAGAGCTTTAATCCTCCGTTGTTCTCAGTGTAGACCTTGTTCCCAATGTATATTTTTATTCACCACTTGCTCTTGATGTAGATTTTCACTCACCCCTGTTTCCTGGTGGGAAGGTGGAGGCAGGCACCATTTTGTGGTTCACCTCAGGCGTCAAAATGTCTGGCCCTGCTTCTTACCATGGAACAGACACCCACAACGAGATCGTGTGAATGGAGTCAGCCATTTGTGAAGTATGAAATCAGTTTTGGTTATTCATCTCCTCTCTTGCTACAATTTCATATTTCTCAGCCTACATCTGAAAACTATGTATGAATGAACTACTGCTTCATTCAAAAGCTACAACAGCCTATCCTACCTTAGAGGAGCATTCACAATCTTAGCCAAAAGTACATTCAGGTGTACTCAGCTGGCCTTAACACGCACTCCCCCCCCCAACAGATAAGTATCCAATTGACATGTAGTAACCTCCAAGCACCCTTTCCACAGCTTTGGAAGGAAAGCAGATCTAAATCGAGAGACAGTGCACTTCAGGCTTGTGGGATCTAATTTGTACCTTATTAGAAACCCAAGATATAAAGGGAATTAGAATTAAGCTGTTGAACTCAGGGTTTTGTTTTGAATTCCAGAAGTGGGCTGAGCTCACAATCGTTCCACACAAAAACTCATTTACTCACTACCCCAAGCAGCCTGCTTTAGAATGGAAGAGTCATTTTGTGGTTGCTACCAAACATTGCGAGACAATATCATTGCTGATTTAATGCAAATAACTCAGACATATACCAGTAGATCCTGCATAGGACCCAACTCCTAGGGGCTGAGGGGGCTTTGGCCCCACCAATAAACTATTTGAGGGGGCTGCCCCCCAAAAAAAGGTTGATGGGCATTGCCATTCAAATGGTATGTGATTATATGGGGCATGGCTTACCTTCCCCCTCCCCCAATATTTTATTCAAGTTAGCACCCCTGAGATCCAGATCTATCTGCTCCCATCTCTGATCTAAATTATTCAAGAAGTTGTGGTGAGCAGTTGATTCTGACATTGCTGCTGTAGATCCTTCACCATCTGCCATGTCCAAGTTGACTGAAGGTGAGTGGATTTGTCTGCACCTACCTGGAAATAACTCCCACTGAACTTGATAAGATTTGCTTCAGAGTAGACATGCATAGGATTGTGTTGCACATCAACAAAGATTCTAGCTGAGGCATCACAGAGAGCAACAGATGGTTTGCCTTCTGCAGATTCCATCTTGGGCCTCATCAGACACCTTACAACAATCCGGAAGATCTCGGCTGGATGTGGTTCAACTGATACAGTGGTAACAGAGAAGGAAGGTGTTGTCTTTTAGGGAGAGAAAGCAGACATAAAAATAAATCTACCCTAGACAGTCAACGGTGTTCTGTAGACCCTTATTTCTGTTACACTAAGTTAGATGTCATTTAGCAGGTCTGTTCTTGATATTAGAACTTTCCTCTTATGACCCATTTTTCTTTTTGCTATTGGAGACAATAGTCTTGCAGTGAGAATAAAATACAAAGGAAATTAGGAAAGAGGCTGTGTGAGTGAAGACAATATGAGGAGGGAATATTTTAGCAGAGATGGAGATGAGATTAAATGTTACCAGACGTCAGAGCAGGAGAAAATCTCAAAGGTATTTTCCAATAAATACTTTGGAATATTGTGCAATTTCCTCGTGTGCTTTAAAACTCATTACTATTTCATTCTGTAGAATTGTTCCTTGATGAATTTGTGATTAAAGCAGACCACTTGTGGGAGAGAAAGAAGAAAGAAGACCATAGGGTTGGTGTAAAATAATTTCTAGATATTTGTCACATTTCCACAGTATCAATAACTTGGGGGGGTATCTAACAGCCTGTGCTGGTCCCGGGGGTAAGGTACCGTGGGTGTAGCAGAGTCCACACGAAGAGGGGCGAGGTCCGAGGCGGAGAGCCGGGCGGGGAACAGGAACGCTGGAACAGGAGGCTGAGCAGGGAACAGGAGCACCGGATGGTCGGGAACAGGAGGCCGAGCAGGGAACAGGAGTACCGGATAGTCAGGAACAGGAAGCCGAGCAGGAAACAGGAGTACCGGATAATCAGGAACAGGAGGCCGAGCAGGGATCAGGAACACAGGAAGGTCCGAAGCCAACAACGACGTTGCTCCCGCAACCTGGGGCCGGGCTGACTGGGCTTTTATCCTCTTCTAAGGCCAGGGGCGGTCCCGGCCCCCAGGAGCCCCGCCTCCTCTGGCCTTAAGGCGAGCACTCCTCCTGGGGGCAACCAGTTCCCTTCGCCTCTCTGCCCTAAGCCTCTGCAGATCAGGAGAGGCCGAAGGGTTACTGGGCCCTGGAGGAGGCTCACCTGTGGCCACTGAGTCGTCAAGCCCCTCTGGGGCCAGAAGGGCTTCACCTGGGGCCAGCTCCTGATGCACTGCCACAGGTGCAGGCTCTTCAGCATCTAGGCCTTGCCCCAGTTCAGCCGGCCCTGGAGGCGGGGACTCCTGTGCAGGCTGGGATTCCTCTGTTTCATCCTCCGAATCGGAATCCCAGGCCATCACACAGCCTGATCCTATACTATATATGCTCAGTACTGTCTCTGGTACCACCAGAAAGATCACATCAATGGACTAGGAAGGGGACATCAGAGATGTCCCTTTCCACCTGCTTTGCCACTGCAGCCTCTTCCAAGTACTAGCAAACGACAGTGAAGGGATATCTTGCTGTTCACAGTCCATGAGCCAAACAACAGCACATGAGGCTTACTGGAGCCTAATATTATACCCTGATGGAACTGTTAAGTCTCCTCACACAGCACAGCTATGCCATCCATGTTTGGGAATGTCACCTGTGCAACAACAATAATGACAGCTGTTGAAATGGGGGTTAGAAGCATGGCCCAGCTGTAGGCGATGTGATGGTTGTCGGCAATCTCCTATGGATTCAGTTCAGGGCTGAGATAGTCCCCCCCCCCAAAAAAAAATTAGAAAATAAAATCCCTCCCCCAAGCCCATTTCTGAAACTGCATCCCATCTGGGGCCATTGGGAGCATGACAGAGTCGAAGTATTGCCAGGAACACCCTGAGAACCTGTGAATCCATCCTGCCTTCCCTTCCTACGCTTGACAGGAGCAATGATGCCAGAGGGATCCCAAAATACTGCAAGGAAGCTAGGCATAGCATTGGTGCCCTGCTTTGATTTATAATCATAGGAAGCCCTTTCCATGAGCAATGTCTGAAAGGGGCCTGTGTATGTCGACAGTATGTTATTCCAGGGAGTAAATTGGCAAAACTGCAACATTTCAGCAAACCAACATGTTCCATGCTTTCATATGTTGCTCATCTATGTACACAGGAACGCAGGGAAGCTACCTTATACCAGGTCAGATTATTGGTCCATCCAGGCCAGCTTTGTCTACTCTGACTTGCAATGTGGCTCTCTAAGGTGTCAAGTCTTTCCCCATTCCCTGATGCTTTTGATTGGACATTCTGGGAACCTGAATGTAAAGTGCTCTAAGGTTGCAATCCTGTACCCAGTTTCCCCGAGGGTAAGCCCCACTGAAAACTCAAGGGAGCTTGCATCTGACTAGACAAGTATAGGATTGTGCTGTGAAATATTATCCAGAGCTGACTTTAGCCTTGCAGATTCATAGGTAGAAGCGTTTCTTGAGCTTACATTGCTCAGAATCGATGCATCTGTTTCACTACAACTGCCTTGATTCCCCTTGTTTTATTTGCCCACCTCTCAATATACACAGCCACACACCTGAACAAAAACCCATATACACTGTAAACTCTCCATAATGCTCCATGCTGTTCATTGGAACTGCTGCCAGGAAACAGAGAAGCCTTGTTTTTCCTGAACCCCTTTGCTTGAGTTGAAAGCTGAGAAAATACCTCCCATGAAGTCAGATAAGGAGTCACTTTCTCTGCCACTGTTAAAAAGCAGATATGAGCTTCTAGTTCCAACACGTATCAGTAAGGCCCTAATCTCAGTTAAAAATATAAGACTGGGGGATTTTTCTGGGAGCCCACAGATTACAATAAACTGTGTATTCTGTGAAAGTAAAAGAAAGAAAGAAAGAAAGAAAGAAAGAAAGAAAGAAAGAAAGAAAGAAAGAAAGAAAGAAACTTGATCACAATAAAAAATGAAGAAATATGGATTTATATAAACTGACTTTATACCAGAATAGTTTGGAGTAAACATGAAACATTAATCAACCACCCACACTACTGTTATTAAATTTTTCTTGGGTTATTGAGACGTTTTCTCCAGCATGTTTCCTCTGGGTATTAGCAAAGCACCAGAATAATGTGTGAATCAAAATACATGATGGATAAAGTGGGGGAGGGCGGGAGAAACAGGTTTGAGAAATATCATGTTTTCTGCAGTCAAACCACACAGACACTGTGGAAAAAGCCCTTTGTTTTGAAAGTCCTATATTGGCCCAAATACGGGCCCCATTTCAGACCTGAAACCTAGGGCCTGAGATCTCTACACACACACACACCCCACCACCACCACCACCACTAAAATATTTGAGAGGGCTGGACCCCCCCCCCCAAGTTAATGGACATTGCCATTCAAATGGTGTCTGTGTGCTGTGTCATGTAATTACAGGGCTTACCTGCCCCCCCCCCCAATATTTTATTCAAGTAGGGACCCCTGCCTGAAACATAGTAGCAAAAGACATGAAACTAGAAACATCTATGAAAGAATAGATAGATCTTTTAAAGCATAACCAGAGTTAAGTTTCCTTGGAATGAAGGTCAATGGAGAATGTGGAGTCTTTAGGATGTCTGGTTTAATGTACACATATAGTTGTACCTTGGTTCTCAAACTTAATCTGTTCCGGGAGTCGGTTCGACTCCTAAAGCGGTTTGAAAACTAAGACACGGCTTCCGATTGGCTGCAGGAGAGCTTCCTGCACTCAATCGGAAACCGCTGAAGTTCAACTTCTGAAAAACGTTTGCAAACTGGAACACTTACTTTTGGGTTTGCAGCGTTTGGGAGCCGATTTGTTCTGGAGCCAAGCAGTTCGAGTACCAAGGTACCATGGTGTATATAACCCAAGCATAAAATGGAAGGACTCACAGAATGAACACTTTGACAGATCTTGCTTCCCCCCATTAGGTTTCTAGAGGAAGCAGGGTTCCCCGTAGCCACTGGAATTCAACCCAGTGTGCAAGAAGCTTCTCTGCCTTTCCAGCTTCCAGTCTTCACTAAGCACACAGACCAGCCCTGTCTCCTGTTCTCTTGCTTACAAGATGATGTCACTTCCAGCCAGGTGACACGGGGAGGGGGGAGCAAGGGAGGCTCGCCCATTGTCTCTATGGCAACACGGCCCGCTCTTTAAATCACAGGGCATAAGGCACTTACAGGCCTGACTAAGGCCATTATCTTAACTAAGGAACTGGCTTGACCAGTTTGGCAGGTTTCCCCTACTATGATCACAGGCTTGGTTGCGGCCCATGGGTATAATCCAGGCCAACCCCCAACCATATTACAGTACTTTGCTTCTTAATGCACAAATATAAAATGAAATTTTATTACTTCCTTACATTTTGGGGGAGGTGAGGGTGCTTTTCTTTCCCATTTCTCTGACAAGAAAGGTGGAGCTCTTTGGATGGCAATGTGTATCATAGAATCATGAGAGCCAGTGTAGTGTAGTGGTTAAGAGCAGTAGTCTTGTAATCTGGTGAACCGGGTTCACGTCTCCGCTCCTCCACGTGCAGCTGCTGGGTGACCTTGGGCCAGTCACACTTAACTGAAGTCTCTCAGCCCCACTCACCTCACAGAGTGTTTGTTGTGGGGGAGGAAGGGAAAGGAGATTGTTAGCCGCTTTGAGACTCCTTAGGGTAGTGATAAAGCGGGATATCAAATCCAAATCATAGAACTGTAGAGTTTGAAGGGACCATGGGGGTCATCTAATCCAACCCCCTGCAGTGCAGGAACATTTTCCCCAAAGTGGGGCTCAAACCCACTACCCTGAGATTAAGAGTCTACTGGCTGAGCTAGATGACAGGCCTAGACAGCATCTTGAGAAGTAGAGACGTCACCTTGCCAACAAAGGTCCGTATAGTTAAAGCCATAGTTTTCCCAGTAGTGATGTATGGAAGTGAGAGCTGGACCATAAAGAAGGCTGATCGCCGAAGAATTGATGCTTTTGAATTATGGTGCTGGAGGAGACTCTTGAGAGTCTCATGGACTGCAAGAAGATCAAGCGCATCCATTCTTAAGGAAATCAGCCCTGAGTGCTCACTGGAAGGACAGATCGTGAAGCTGAGGCTCCAGTACTTTGGCCACCTCATGAGAAGAGAAGACTCCCTGGAGAAGACACTGATGCTGGGAAAGATGGAGGGCACAAGGAGAAGGGGGCGACAGAGGACGAGATGGTTGGATAGTGTTTTCGAGGTTACCAGCATGAGTTTGACCAAACTGCGGGAGGTAGTGGAGGACAGAGGTGCCTGGCGTGCTCTGGTCCATGGGGTCACGAAGAGTCGGACACGACTAAACGACTAAACAACAACAACAACAGACTGAGCTAGCCTGGGGGTCTTCCTGCTCATTCTGCTGAAGGGCGCGCTAGACTTCAGCCCTAAGTCCTGCACCGTGCTGACCTTCGAGCTCAACATTTTCCTCACTATTTCCTTCCCTGCCCTTCTGCTTTGGTGTCACAATCCCATTCGGTTTATCATCTGCAGCTCTTCCTTCTTTGCCCAGCCTTCTTTAATAGCCAATATTTTATTTTGCTACACCCCATTAGCTTCAATGTTACATCCCTCATGGGCTCAGCTTGGAGACTCTGCGTTTTGTCACTGCAAATGCCAGAAATATTCTTTACAAAGGAGTCATTATAGACTCCCGTGTGTAAATGTGCACGAGCTGCATTTCTGTGCATATCTGCTAAGGTAAATTCATTTTTTACAAGCAGCACAAATGACACCTAACCTAAAGCCACTATCAAAAAAGCATTCATGACTGTATATACAACATATCACTTCAAGCCAATGCATGATATTAACAAATTCACCTCAAAGACTTCAAATGGTAATGTCTGCAATCTACAGAAAAACTGAAGTGTGTTTTTAAAATTATGAAAAAAGTAACATCCACACTCCATTCCAATAGTCCAATGAAGAATGAATATGTCTTTAAAACTTTGAACAGCAGTGTCTCTATACTTCATATAATAAAAATGCTAGAGATGTTTTAATCTCTTGCCTTCCTTGGTAACTTTGAAAAGGCTGTCTAACAAAACTGCCATCTACAAAAGGGTCCTTCCAACTATAGGACAGATTAGATTGATTAGATTTGATTATTAGAGCCACATTCACCTCATACATTTAAAGCCACTTTAAACACCCATGGCTTTCCCCAAAGAATTCTGAGAGCCAGTGCTTTTTTTTCTATTAAAAAATGTTTAGGGTTACTCTCCGTTTTATAGTTCAAATCAGGGAAAATAAATACAGTAAATGGACAAAAGTAAAAATATTCACAAAATGTTTAGGGGTACCCTACATCCCCCCCCCCCCGCCCAGAAAAAAGCACTGCTGAGAGCTATGGGTTGTTGTAGATGTTGAGAGTTGTTAGGAGGTTCCTATTTCCCTCACAGAGCTACAATTCCCAGAGTTGCCTATGAACAGAAACCACTGTGAAAATTGTACCTGTGGGAGGGGAAATAGAGGCATCCTACCAAGGTTAACCATCTGGAGGTTTGTACTAATGGCTGACTCACAATAAAGGGTTAATATGTATCTTCACAGTTGTTTTAATCAACAAATACTGTGTTATTCATTTCAATTGTTGTCTTCCTCCATTACACTTAACCACAACCCTCCTTTCTCTCCTATTCCCTCATGACTGAAAGAGGGCGATTGGAGATTTTGCTTCTGTCTTCAATTAACTATGGTTTGCTGTTATGACTGAATCAGACATAAAACACTAAACAAAGGGTTTAGCATTTGTGTGTGCGTGTGAATGTTTTGTAGGAAACCGCCCAGAGTGACTTGGGCAACCCAGTCAGATGGGCGGCATATAAATAATAATAAAATTATTATTCTGTGCAAACCAGGGCAGTGTGTTTTGGCAATGGGAACAGTGATCCCTGTCATATCTAGAGTGACGCACACAGTTTGGACTTGTACCTAAACATATTTATTTATTTATTGTAAAAATAGGGGCCTACTGATTTCACAAAGGAGAGAGACAGAGGATGGGATCCAAAAAGCCCAAGGGTTTTGTATTTAAGCAGCAGGTTTCTCATGCCATATTTGAACCCCTAGGGACAGGGGAAGCAGTGGCATCGCAATGGGGGGCAGGGGGTGGTACGCCCCAGGTGCCATGTCTGGGGGGGGTGACAAGAAGGCTCCCTATGGGGGCTCGCAGCAGCATGAGCAGCCATCGCGCCGCCGCAGCCACATGTGGAGGATCCTCTCTTCGTTGCTGCAGCCGTCTGTATGGCACTGGAGCAGCGGTGCCGGCAAACCGCTATGTACGGCGCATGTGCAGCGCCGCTACTTACAGCGCATACACTGTACGTGGCGACGCCACACATGCGCCGTACATAGTGGTTTGCCGCCCCGGGTATCACGACGCCTTCGTTCACCCCTGAGGAGAAGGTACCTTATACTGAGTCAGAACATTGGGCCGTCTAGTTCAGTATTGCCTCACTGACTGGCAACAGCTCTCCAGAGTTTCAGACAAGGAGACATTCCCTGTCCTATCTGAAGGTGCTATGGTTTGAAACAAGGATGCTCTGCACACAAAGTAGATACTCTGTCACTGAGCTATACCCCTTCCCCTTCCTGTTTCAAAACTACTTTGCCATGTGATATAGAAAGTTGCTACTAAGGAATATAACCACAAAACTCCCTCAAGCTGTACAGTTGTTTGGATCCTAGCTTACACCTAAAGAGAGATTCTATTCTATTCTATTCTATTCTATTCTATTCTATTCTATTCTATTCTATTCTATTCTATTCTATTCTATTCTATTCTCCTCCAGAAATCCTGTTACTAATTCTGACTCCACACCCAGCGTGAATTAAAGTCTTTATGGATTGAATGGTTAGCCTGTGTCAACTAAGATGCTAAGAATAAGCTCAGTTCAATTTTTAGAAGTCTAAAGTTATACAACCTGAAAATATGAAACAATACTATATTTTTCTCTTTGCTTAATGGTTATCTTGTGCCAAAAGGCATGAGAAGTAGGTAAACAAGTGATGTTTCACTCACCAGCAGAAAGAGACGTATAATATTTCATGTGACTGACACATTTATATACACTCAGTGATGTGAAAATAAAATAGATTGGTATTGATTTTTACTTAGATCCTACTTGGATATGTGCTTTTATTTTACAGTCATTGACCTTTCTATGATCTCATTTAGAGCAGGGAATTCAGCACATTCCGTTTAATATATAATATTGCTCTAAATGAACATTTCTGCAGAGTTCATTATCGGTCTAATTTACATGGTAATAGCCTTATCTGAGGTGCTATAACATGCTAAAGATTGTGTAGAGACCAAGCCTACAAAAACTAGGCATCCAACTGCATTACTATGAGATATATAACAAGCCTGTTAAAATGATGATCAAGAGCTTTTAGGAAAATAGAAAGGGTGGGCAGGAGAAACCGTATTCCCTATAATTTGGGCAGGGACGTGCCTAGGGGTTAGGTAAGTTGGCCCCCACCAAGGGTGCAGGCCCTGGGCGGAGGAGAATTTTATCTCTCCACACTGATTCATCTCCTTGCCAAGGGTGCAAGGGAGCCTAGGTATTCCTCTCAACTTGGGGTACCACCAACCTTTAAGTTTCCCTGCACAGTAACAGAACATGTTTTGCAGCTCCCATTCATTTCCATGGGGTTGGGTCGTGCCATTAAGGACTAACTGGACATTTATAAATGCAAAATAAGGTGGGAGACAGACCAGGTTTCTGTAACATAGATGCCTGAAGTTGCAGGAAGGAAATTTACATCTTTCCCATTAAATTTTTCTCTCCCCCCCCCCCCACTTTTGTTTCAACATGAATGTATGTTGACAAAATCTCTTGAACGCTGTAAAACTGAGGAATCGGTTCCATTAAGAGTATAATTTCATGCATTTTTCCGCTATAAAAAGTGCATTTCACAGTGCAATTGTTAAGCTATGAAGTAATATAAATCCCTCGTTTAGCGGTGGAGGGTGGGGGAAGTTGAAGGTGGGTGACGAACGCTAGAGCTGTACTTTGGTGCGACTTAGGAGTACAAGAGTATGTGCACATTCTGAGGTCTATGAAAAATGTCTCCAAACAATGTAAGTTGTGGTGTCAGCATCTTTCCTCTCAGTGGGAGGCTGAGGAAGCATATACAGTAGTCTTTTTAGGTTATATCCGGTGGTTAATTTTGAAGAGATTCTGGGGCACAACTCTTAGTCAATATATCCTCTGAAGTGAAAGCCCTGCTCTCTAAATCCAAATGTATCAGGGGACAATGTCTGTGGTTATTCTGTGATGAGGAGTGTTCTCGAAGCTACCAGCATGAGTTTGACCAAACTGTGGGAGGCAGTGGAAGACAGACATGCCTGGAGTGCTCTGGTCCATGGGGTCACGAAGAGTCGGACACGACTAAACGACTAAACAACACCAACACTTTCAACAGTTCTGGCTCCACGATTTGGGGGCCTGCCCAGAGAAATCACTCTCCATGAGCCCCCTCACACTAGAAAAGGTGGGGCATTAGACCCAAGACTTCTCCCAGGTGACTGCTAGTATTCTCAGAGTGAAATGTTTCAGCAAGTGAGACTGGCAGTAGTGCTGGCCTAGGCAAAGGCTTGACCTCACTACCGTCCACAGCTGGCCTTTTTGTTATCACTTCTCATCCTCCTTGATTTGTTTGGTTTGTAAACCAAGCTGTGTAGCACAGTGGGGTCCTGCAAGCAATAGCTAATGATAGGGTGGGGTGATGGCGCTTACTTGACCCCTCAACAGCTGAGCCATTGCTGCTTTCCAGAAGAGCTAAGGCGGAAAGTGGTCAGCATGGTGGAAACACACGTGCGGAACCAATCTTCTGCTCCTGCCTGTGCATTTTCTTAAAAGCAAATTTCTATGCTTCCCTTCACCCGAAAATCACAGGGTGGTTTGCAATATAATATTTACATTTAAATGAATAAACACTAACATTAAAATATTAGAGTGTAATATTTACACTTGCTCACCTCCCTGCCCCTCTCCCTCCTGATAAGCTGCAATGACCCAGCTGTCAGGAGGTCGGGTAAGCCCCCACTACCCCCCCCCCCACCTTTCACTGCTGCCTGTCAGTCCTGGTGCAACCTGAGATCCAGTTTGAACCAGAGATGTGTGGTTGGCGGGACAGATGGCTAGGCAGGGGATTTCCCACCTGTTTCCTATTACAGTAGTACCTTGGTTCTCAAATGCCTTGGTACGCAAAGAACTTGGAACCAGTGCTGGACCAACCTAGCAGTTCAAAAGCATGTCAAAGTACAAGTAGATAAATAGGTACCACTCTGGCTGGAAGGTAAACAGCGTTTCCGTGCACTGCTCTGGTTCGCCAGAAGCGGCTTAGTCATGCTGGCCACATGACCTGGAAGCTGTACGCTGGCTCCCTCGGCCAATAAAGTGAGATGAGCTCCGCAACCCCAGAGTCGTTCGCAACTGGACCTAATGGTCAGGGGTCCCTTTACCTTTAAACAAGCTATAGCTTAGGGCCCCACTCTCTTGGGGGGCCCCCATTTTTTTTAAAAAAAAATTGGATGTACATTTCCCAAATATAAGATAAAAAACAAATAAAATAAAACCTACATACAAGAACAGTGGCAAATGGCTTTAGATACTTATTAGGTCCATAAATGACCATATAGCATATCTTCAACACAAAAAAAAACCAGTGACAATTTGTTGTTGACAAAGGACAGCTGGACATATAAAGGGCCCCATTACCTTCAATAGTTTAGGGCTTCATCAAAGCCCTGGCCCTGCTTGGAACTCAAACACTTCAAACCCGGAAGTAAGTGTTCTGGTTTGCAAACTTTTTTTAAGCCAAACGTGCCCCATTTTGTGTGTTACGCTTCCAATTTGAGTGCCACATTTCTGTTTTGAGTGTTTGTGTGGCTCTTTTTTGTTGTTTTTGTGACTGTGTGGAACCCAGTTCAGCTACAGATTGATTGTGTGACTGCAGTACACTGTTTATTGCTTTCATTTTATGGATCAGTGGTTTTGTTAGATAGCAAAATTCATGTTAACTTGCTGTTTTAGGGGTTGTTTGAAAAAGTCTGGAATGGATTAATCCATTTTGCATTACTTTCTACGGGAAAGTGTGCCTTGGTTTTGGAACACTTTGGTTTTGGAACGGACTTCCGGCATGGATTAAGTTTGAGAACCAAGGTACCGCTGTACAAGGAAGCAATCCTCCTTTAATACTGAAATTCAGTAATACTGAACAAATAATATTTCCTTGGAATAAAGAAGAAGAGGCAAACCTATTAGGCAAGTTACACATTACCTCCCTTTCAGATTTGCGGTTGCCTGTGCCTTTATCACTTCCTTTCCTAGTCCTTCTAGAATGGCAGCTGTGCTATCAGTGAAATGTCTGAGATAGCTCTCCCTAGATTTAACTGTCTAGGGGTTGCTGCCATGGTATTTGCTGCAAAAGACCCTTGCCTTCCGTCTTTGCTTTCCCCATAAATCACTTTCCTAGTTTATCTGACAGGGTGCTAGTTTGTTATCATTCGAGATGCAGTGAAAGGTTGCCTAGGCATTTGCTCACGATAGTCTTTTTCGCCTACAAAGCAGTCTAAAAGCCCATTAAAGAGATAAATAAAATAAAATAAAATAGGCTCGCAATGAGAAATATGTGTATAAAAATGGGTTGTGGGAGGGTGAAGGCCTCTGGTTGGAAATGTTTTCCCTCAGTGTTAGCAAGAGGAAAGTTTGTTGGTTGGAAATTTCCCTCTTCCGCTCTCAATGTTAGCACTAGGGAGCCTTGAAACTTTTTCTCACAAAGGGAAATTTCCCCCAAAGTGGAGCAGTGAGAATATCTGGATTTTATTCAGAATATAAGAGTCAAAGAGCTCACCTCTGTGGCACAGGCCAGGCCTGTGTCCAGACCATGACTCTAAAAATAATAATGAATCAACACAGATGTTATGTCATTAAATAAAATAAAAAATAAAAAATAAATCAAGTCAAATATGCTGAACATGATTTGAAGAAATCTCCTGGTTTTAGAAACCAGGGGAAGAATGAGGAGGCACCCAGAATTCAAGAGTTTTAATTAAACTACTGGTGTGGCCTGATTCTGTTCTTTTCAGCATAGTTGAATGAACATTATGTTTGCATCAAAATCAACACATTCTAGCCCAAATTAAGCACCATTAGTTACAGTGAGGAAGCTCAGCAAATGCTCAAATATTCTCAAACAATATAAACAACACTCAAAAGTGAATATGTTTGGCTAGATGATGCCCTAATATCTCAGGAGCATGAGACATGACTTTGAGTGAAACCCACAGGGTATAAGAGAATTGCCGGAGAAATCGCAGAATTAATCTCTCTGGCCTGAAGAGGTCTATTGTGGCTGTTGTTATGGTTGCTAGAGCACTAATTCTGAGGGTTGTTTATTTACAGGATGGTTCAGTAGCTAGAGTTGTGTTTTGGTGTGTGTTTTTGACAGTCATCATGATTTCGCAACTGTCGAGATAGTCACCTTAGTTTGTGCAATCTGTTTATTGCCTGTGAAGTTCACCATGACTGAAGGAGGTACACATATTTTAATATATCATATGTTATATAAATATACATCCTATAACATATAGGATAGCTGGTCTGTGACTGTAATAAACTGATTGATTGATACATCCTATATAATATATGTTTCAATATTGATACATTTTTTTCAATGTTTCTTTTCTCATTTGAAAAAGATATGGACAGCCTTAGACTAGGCTTCCTCAACCTCGCTCCTCCAGATGTTTTGAGACTACAGTTCCCATCATCCCTGATCACTGGTCCTGCTAGCTAGGGATCATGGGAGTTGTAGGCCAAAAACATCTGGAGGGCCGAGGTTGAGGAAGCCTGCCTTAGACTTTCCTTTCCTTTTAATGTTTCTTGTTGTTTCAGAAGAGTTGGTTTCATGTTCACACATGTCCCTTTTAACTCTTCACCTTCCGCACAATCCATGTAAACCAGCGTACTTCAGAATAGTTTATGTCTAGTTTGTACAGTGGTACCTCGGCTTACATACGCTTCAGGTTACATACGCTTCAGGTTGCAGACTCTGCTAACCCAGAAATAGTACCTCGGGTTAAGAACTTTGCTTCAGGATGAGAACAGAAATCGTGCTCTGGCAGCACGGCAGCAGCAGGAGGACCCATTAGCTAAAGTGGTGCGTCAGGTTAAGAACGGACCTCCGGAATGGATTAAGTACTTAACCCGAGGTACCACTGTACTGTGTAATGAGCTGTAAGAGCAAAAGGAACGAGGCTGTGGGCAACTTTGACATCAGTTGTTGTTTAGTCGTTTAGTCATGTCCGACACTTCATGTCCAACTCTTCGTGACCCCATGGACCAGAGCACGCCAAGCACTCCTGTTTTCCACTGCCTCCCGCAGTTTCGTCAAATTCATGTTGGTAGTTTTGACATCAGTACCCCATTGCTATCAGTCATATTCGCCACCCAGACGTAAGGCAACTGCAATATCTGTTAGTCCTCTACAGTCGTACCTCGGAAGTCAAATGGAATCCATTCCAGAAGTGTGTTCGAGTTCCGAAACATTTGACTTCCAAAGCGCAGCTTCTAATTGGCTGCAGGAAGCTCCTGCAGCCAATCAGAAGCCACGGAAGCCCTGTCGGATGTTCAGATTCCAAAAGAACGTTCGAAAACCAGAACACTCACTTCCGGTTTTCAGTCGTTCGGGAGCAAAAACATATGAGTTTTGGGACATCCAAGAACCAAGGTACAACTGTATTTTCTAACAAGCTGCAGAGCAGGATGTGAAATCAGTCCAATAAAGTTGCCTCCCTCCCTCAAAATATAGTGATTTCTATATAAACCCTTGTGCAATTAATCAGTTTTGTCACACATAGATGGGCAGGGCTCCACCCATCTGCTGGACAGCAGTGTTTGCATTGCCATTCGTTATTAACGACCCAGTACTCAGCTCTCTTTGTTTCTTGCTAATGACCCATATTCTCCCAGGTGACTTCCTGAGTACAGAAAACAGGGTTGGCCTGTGTTTTTGGCACTGCTAGATTCAGCACCGGCAGCGTCTGTTAATGGTCCAAGCACTGATTTATTCCTAACACTTACTAAATCTAAGAACATAGGGGGATCTGGCCCCCCACAAACTCATAACACAATTAGGGGGACCTAGCCTCCCCACCCCCCAAAAAACTCATAAAAATATGAGGTTGTAGGCACCCCCAAACTCAGCCCTCCAGAGGTTTTGGGACTACAACTCCCATCATCGGACCAGCTAACAGGACCAGTGGTCAGGGATGATGGGAACTGTAGTCCTAAAACATCTGGAGGGCCAAGTTTGGGGG
Source organism: Podarcis muralis (assembly GCF_964188315.1). NCBI lineage: Eukaryota > Metazoa > Chordata > Lepidosauria > Squamata > Lacertidae > Podarcis > Podarcis muralis. The sequence continues at coordinate 52,283,286 of NC_135663.1, read as the reverse complement.
TGCCTGCAGTATATACTATGCTTGCATTTTACTACAAGCAGTGTTGACTATCTATGAACATTTCAGAGCATCACAGTATCTCAACCAATGACTGGAAGAAAGAATCATTTCAATAATCTAAAAGCTCTGGCACTGATATGAAATAATTAAGTCTCCAAACAAATGACTAGGAAGAACTCAGAGACTGGTATCTTAACAGATGACATGTTTTGCACAATGCTTTGTCCTTTTGGGCTTGATGTGACCTTTATGACAAAGCTGTTATTTCCCTCCTTCACATCTAAGTTCTGCATAATTATATACACACAGGAAATGTCCCAAAATGGCACCCGGATTGAAACCTCGTTTGGGAACAGAAAACAGATATATCCCAGAGTAAACCTGGGTTTTTGCTTCAAGAAAGGTTGGCTGTATTAGTTTGTTGCAGTGAAAACCACAACAGAATCTCAAAGCACCTTAAAGACTAACAAACACGGCATAAGCTTTTGTGGAGTAGAGTCCACTGCATGGATGCTTAGCATCCAGAAATTTATTAAAAAGCAAAATTTGCTTTTAGATCTGGAAACATCTCTGTCTGCGTATTTTGGGTGTCCAGTACTAAATGCATTCTGAAGGCAGTTTTAATTAGTGCTGTGAGCTGTGGCAAAAGGGCTTGATCCCATCAGCGAAGATCTTTGTTTTCTATTTAGATCAGGCCCAGAGTTTGTAAAACATTCAATATCCTTAGTAACAAATGATTTTGTGTGTAAAGAGGCGCATCCCTTCTATCCCCTTGAGAAGACATCAAAGTGCATTGCAACTGCAGCACTACTTTCAGGTAAGTGTAATGGAGGAATTAGATTACTTGTATTATGGATGCCAGAAGGTTTTGGCTTCTGTTTAGTCTTCCTTGCCTTCGTCCCTCCTACATTTTTCAGCCCCACTGAAATGGTACAATTTTGTATGTCATCTTAGCCCACTTAAATGGCTATTTGGCTGCCCAAGGGAGAAAGGTAGAGTAGAAGTTGTTTAATTCAGTCTTCCCCAACATTGTGTCTTCTATATATTTTTGGTCCACAACTCCCAGAATCTCTTAATATTGGCCATGATAACTGAGGATTATGGGAGTTGAAGTCCAAAATATCTGGGGAGGTACAAGGATGGGGGAGGTTGGTTTAAAGTATAAAGTGTGGTAGTTTCAGAAGCAAACTGGACTGCTGGCTAGCTCAGTTGGTTAGAGCATGGTGAAGATAACAACAAGGTCGCAGGTTCGATTCTCCTATGGGACAGCTGCATATTCCTGCATTGCTGGGGGTTAGAGTAGATTACTCCCAGGGTCCCTTCCACCTGTATGATTTTAGGGTATTTTTAAAATCAAAAACCCCAGCGCTTTCAGTGCCAATTTTTATGGGGAAGGGAAGAAATGTGAGTGTTTGGGTGAAGAAGAACCTTAGAGCATCATCCAAAATTGTATGTGTAAGAGGATTCAGAGAAAGGTGATAAAATAAAACTCAGTGGCAAAAAATGGGCAGTTGCTTGTTTGCTGATTTCCTTTCCTATGTCTCCCTTGACGCTCCCACCCCCCAGCAAAAATGGCTTAACGTACATCACATCTGTTCACTATAAATGAATCAGATGCATTCTGCCCACATAATGGGCGAAAATGCTTAGGTCCTACTGCGATCATTCACACACACCTTGCCCCCACCAGCTTCACCGCTGCCTAAATCCATCATCTAAGGTCACATTACTGTCACGTCTGTCATTTTTCATTGCGGCACTGCAATAATGAACCTGATGCAGCAATGGAGAAGGAGACACAGAGGGGCATACTATTCTGCCAGATCATTTTCTCTCGGACTCTCCAAATCCATCATCTCAGATCCACCACATCCCACACTTGTCAACTCTTGTTGATATAAGAATGCTGTAACTGGGGACACCTTGCCATTGAAGTGAGGGGCGATTCTCCCAGATCTCGAAACGATGCTCTCACAAGCACTGTATATCTGTCTTCTGTCACTGTATGAGGAAAAAAAATCAGTTCAAAATATTTTGGTACCAAGGTAAAGGTAAAGGTACCCCTGCCCGTACGGGCCAGTCATGTCCGACTCTAGGGTTGCGTGCTCATCTCGCTCTAGAGGCCGTGAGCCGGCGCCGTCCGAAGACACTTCCGGGTCACGTGGCCAGCGTGACGAAGCTGCAGCTGGAGAGCCAGCACCAGCACCGCACATGGAAACGCCGTTACCTTCCCGCTATAAATCGGTACCTATTTATCTACTTGCACTTAAGAGTGCTTTCAAACTGCTAGGTGGGCAGGAGCTGGGACCGAACGACGGGAGCTCACACCGCCGCGGGGATTCGAACCGCAGACCATACGATTGGCAAGTCCTAGGCACTGAGGTTTTACCCACAGCACCACCCGCGTCCCTTTGGTACCAAAGCAGGCAGTAAAACAATTAAGCCTATTGTCTTATTTTCAAGTTCAGGTCTGACTTGGGAGTCAAATTGAGCATGAACTAAACTGTAGGTTAAATCACTGATATTCTGAACTAGAAAACTGGTAAAACTGGTTTGGTCAATGATACCCTACTAATAACAGTAGAGCTGGCTGTTAACTGCTATGATTTCTGTACCTAGAAACAAAATTGACCACCTCATCAGGTCCAGTCCTACCATTGGACTGTTTGAGGCAGCTGCTTCAGGTGGCAGGTGTAAGGGGTGCCAGCATCCCATCCCACCTTTCCCTCACCCCTAAGCTAGTCTGTTCTGTACCTCCTAAGCTAGCTCACTGTTCTAAGATAGTGGGTGTTGTGTTGCAGTGTTGAAGAAAGATGCAGATGTCATTCTGGATGGATTCTGTACACAGAATGTGAGAGGGGAGGCACCACACTGTCAGACTTCTCAGGCAGTAAAAATGGCTTGGGCTCACCCAGCATCTCAGAAACAACATTCTGCTTATTCAAAAATGTAAGCAAAAAGTATTTGGGGCTTTTAAAATGTGCTCATGCCTGTTGTAACGATGGCCTACTTTTCTGAAACACATTCAAAGCTGCTGACAGAATTTAAATAATTACAGTTGCATAAAACCATTGTAGTACATATGAAATAAGAATATAAATATCAAATGTCTACTTAATTTTGTCCTTCTGAATGCTAGGAGACCAGTTCTCTAGCAGGCCTCCTTAGGGGGCCATAACTGAAAATACCCTCCTAACACCCATTCCCTTTAATGTTATTTGTTTGTTTGTTTATTACATTTAGACCTTACCTTTCCTTTAAGGAGCTCAATGTGGTATATAAGGTTCTCCTCCTCCCCATTTCATTCTCACAACAACCCTGTGAGGTGGGTTAGGCTGAGAGACAACAAAAGGCTCGAGGTCACTCAAAGAGCTTCATGAGTGGTGATTTGAACCCTGATGTCTCAGATTCTAGTCCACCATTCCAACCTGAAGGTTTCAAAGGACAGGTAGACTAACATGGACTGTGGTGGTGCTTAAAGCTAGTCTTGGTGCCCAGGTTCTGCTTCCTGTCTCTCGATTTTGGTGTCCAGATACCCAAAGCCCCCATATATTTGGCCATTATATCATTTTCCTTGCTCAGAACACCCACATGCTATAGGAACATGCTTTCCTCCCTTTTCAATCAGCCACCAACATCATTTCCTAATATATACCATATTCACCTGATACCAACACATTACATAAATCACAGTTTGGGTGCATGTTGGATGTCAGAGCAAATATAAAATATATCTCTAGACAATAGACCACACTGGAGAAGGTGATTGCTGTTGTCCCCCTGGCCCTTGCAAATCCAATCATGTTTCACATGATAACCATAAATCTAGAGCACTGTTTCCCCAGCTCATGATAGTGGAGGCAAGTATTTTCACACCTCAAGGCCAAAAAAGTTGGGGGGGTTGTGTATAAGTAGGTATTACAGGAATATGTTTCTGTATGAATCACTGAACGGGACATGCTTCCTGACTAGACAAACCCAGAACACTGTCTCATTCAGCAACACAACAGGATGCTCTCTATGAAGGCAAGTAACTCTGCTGTGTCTTCATCAGGAGTCATTAAACAATTTGAGGGCTGAGAAATAGCCTCTCCCATAGGCTAACAGGATGTAACAAAGGTCAGACCAGTTAATCTTGCAGAGGTGTAGCGGGCAGAATCATCTATGCATAGGGAATTTCGACTCCCTTCAATAATCCATTCATTACTGCACAGTATCTGCAGTCTGGAAATTGCTGATCTGGAGTACCCTTGGCATTGCAGCCCAGGATTCCCAGACAACGGCAAGGTGCTTTCTGAATCCTGAAGTTTTCCTCATATCAACTGTATAAACAAGAAATGAGACATGCACTATCTATCTGCTGGGCACCAAAAAAATTCCCCAAAAGGCTGCATCACAGTACTTTTGCTTGGGTGGGAGAATGCTGGATGAAGCCCAGAAAGGGAAATATGGATTAAACTGGAATATAAAACAGCAGGATGTCTTTTGGATGCAACAACATTGTGTAAATGCTACGGGCAATGAACAAAGCCCATTTTTTAATGCATGAGGAGCATCTAACACCTGTCCAAAAACAGCCCAGAATCTACAGTCGAGGTCTGTGTTGTGTGACTTTGTCCTGCTCTAACACCGCCAAGAAGCAATGGGTTGCTGTATTAGTATTCAAATGAACCGTGTTTGGGATTTGTGTTTGGAAGAGAGGGGTGTGTGAGAGTCACTCAGATATCCCTATTTTTCTTCCTTGTTGAGTTCCGCAGGGAATAAGGAGGGACCTGACAGCCAGAGCCACTCTCTGGAGTGGTTGTAAGTAAGAAGGCAGGCAGACTGAAGGCAGGCTCAGGTCACAGAATCATAGAACTGTAGTGCTGGAAGGGATCCGTGACTCAGGGAGTGAAGAGTCCAGCCCCCATTCGTCCTAACGGGACAGCCTCCACCGTAAATGTGAGGAGAATATGAACAATATGGGGCGGGGAGGGATGTACGCCACGTCGAGCTCCTAGGAGAAAAGGTGGCTGGAAACCTAATGATAACCGTAAGCTGTTGGAGGGCCATCTGTCAGGGAATATTTAGTTGCGATGCCTGCATAGGGTTGGACTAGATGACTGGGGGGGGGGGGGCGGGGTCCCATCCAATTCTAGGATCCGATGATTCTACCAAATAAACAAACCAGCACTTCCCCCAAAAAACCTGCACAGTAAGGCTGTGACAGTGTCACTCCGCCTCTTGGAAAGAGCCCCCCCACCCCGCCTTCATCCAGGATTTTTCACCTGGAGAGCCGTGATCGCAAGAGCCTCGCCTTTGCCTGCGTCTCTAATCGTCGTCGCGGATTGAGACGACTGGGGCAGATCCGTGACAACGACACGGCGCGGAGGAAGTTTGGGAAAGTTGCGCAGCCAAGCCCCTCGCTCTCGAAGGGTGGTTTATTTGGGGGGGGGGGGTCTGATCGTCGGGGTGGCCAGGCTTGCCTTGCGGAGCTGAATTCAGAGTAGCCCTCAGCACCAGGCGGAGCAGAGGAGAGCAGAGGATCTCCCTTCTCCGGAGCGCAATACAGTCGACGGGGCGGGAAGGAAAACCCGGTTTGCAGGCGCGCCCACCTCTCGCGAAGCGGAGGCGAAGGAGGCGACGGAGAGGCGGGGAGCACCGTCCACCTTCTCCGGCTCAGGCGGCCGAGCAAGGAGCGCTCGGCTGCTGCCGTCACCGCCGCCGTCTGGCGGGAGAATCCCCCCATCCAGCGGTGGGGAGCGGGAGTGGGCGGCGCTCCAGAGAAGAGGGAGGGCAGAAGAGGAGGCGGCGGCGGCGGCGAGGAGAGGGAGTGAGTCAGTGAGCCGCTGCAGCCTGCGCTCTCCCCGACGCTGCAACTCAAGACTACCTATATGCATACTCCTTGCCTGGACATGTCTTGACAAACTTGGATTTTTTCCCCCTTCTCCTCTCGCTTTCCTCTGACTCCCTCCCCACAACATACCAAGTTTTTAAACACCGGATGGGTTCAATCCGGCATGCAGCCACCTGGGATATGGAGACAAGCGCCAGATCTCCCGGGCGCTGCTGGAATACGCTGCTGCCGGGCAAAGTTGGCTTTCGATTTTGATGCATGCCTCGCTTGGGGACCCGAGTCCGCCGGAATGGACTGAAAGCAAAGCGGGACTGGCTTGAGGGACGAGACACGCGTTGCACCCAGCTGGCCTGGTTGGTGAGTTGACGGTTCTTTTCCTCTGTTGAGTGGCAAAGAGAGTGTTGGGCTGCTTAATGCATTCAGAGGCTTCTGCGCCCCACCCCCGCAACTATACTTTCGTGGTTGCAATTGATCTGGCCGTCCTGTCTCAATATTGCACGGATCAATAAACGCCCCCGCACTCTTCTGTCCCCCCCTCCCCCGCACTCTACCTTTCTAGGGCGAGAGAGACGCGGCTAGCTCGTGCAAAGCCCGCGCCCTCCCGAAAACGATTTAAGTAGCCTTGTTGCAAAGAAAAAATTTTTTTTTAACATTGCTACCGGGGTTTTGCATCCCCCCCCCCCTCCTTGTAAAGCGCCACTTGTTTTAGAAATTGTGCCTTTGGGAAGGAAAAGCAGGGAATCCGCTCGTTTGTATTGTGGCGCAGCGCCCTCTAGCCGCCGGTTAGGGACGCAGCAGCTCCGCTCCTAGCTTGGGTCCCGTCACAAGCTCAGCCAAGTTCAGCATTGTCCGGAGGAGACACGAGGGAACACGAGGAGGGCTCTCTATATGCATTGTCCTCTCGCTACTTTGGAGGTTTGTGTGTGTGTGTGTGTGTGTCCCCTCCGCCCGCCCTCGTACTGCTGGTTTCTCTGCGTAAGGTGAGCCTCGAGGGCGACCCGTCGTTTCTCGTTTCACTCCACATTGGGGGGGGGGGGGGCGGGGATGCGATTTATACGTCGAGCGTTTTTATAGCGCCTTGATCGTCGGCCACATATTTAGCACTTGCCTCGAGGGGACAATTTTTAATGCAAACGGGGGGGGGGGGGAGAGAATCAAGAAAAATTGAGAGACCAGTGCGAAGTGAAGGCTGGGTTTGGGTGATCTGCCTTATCTCTTGTTCTCCCCCTCCCCACTTTTTTGCTGCCTTTCCGTGGCAAAAAAGGTAGTTTCCTTCCAAATAATTAAGTTTCTCGGGGGCGGAAAAGGAGCGTGGCGGAGAGCTGGGGGGTTGGGGTGGCGGTGGCAAGTGTCTGATCACTAAGACCCATGGGGCCGAGGTCCCTAGCCCGCCCATAAAATATTTGAGGGGGCCACCCCCCTCCCCCAAAGTTGATGGGCATTGCCATTCAAATACTGTGGGTGTGTGCAATCATGCGGTCGATTATGTGAGGAGGGGCTTAGCAGTTCCTCCAATATTTTATTCAAGTTGGCTCCAGGAACCAAGATTGCCAACCCAACTTAAATATTGGGGGGGGGGGCAGGTAAGCCCCGCCCCACATAATCGATCACGCACGCCATTTGAATGGTAATACTCATCAACTTTGGGGGGACCTGGTGCCCTCAAATATTTTATGGGGGAGAAGAAAGGACCCCAAGCCCATAGGAGTTGGTTCCGCCTTTCAGGTTTTGCCCCCCGTCTCACCCATTCCTTCTTTTCCTGTTCTGACTCGGTTCGGAACAAGCTTCGATGGAGGCAGGAGTTTAGGAGCGCTGTATTGCTCTTCCGATCCACACTTGGACAAGCCGGTTTCCCCGAAAGGTTCATTCCGAAAGCGTCGTGGCGGTTTCACGTGTCATCATGCACTGCGACCCTCACACCCCACTTTAGAAACCTGACTGCTCTTATCTTTTATTGGACCGGTTCGGTTCTCAGCGCTTCAGGGAAACCGGCCTAAGCCGTGTCTACTCGGGAGTAAGCCTATTGAGTCCAGTGGGATTTACCTTCGAGTAAACAGCGCCGTGATCGGCACCGATGCGCCACAGAAGAGAACGGGGACTAAGCTTGCACTTCAGAAACCCTTTACCTGGTAGAAAGCTTCGCTTCATTCAGTAGGATTCGATTCTGCGTAGGAATGATTAGGACTGTGCTGTAAATCACCTTAACCCCATTCGCTTCTACTTTGCAACTAGGTGATGGATGGTTTTCCAGTTTGGTTAGGTGAGGGGCTGGGCCCTGGCAGGAAAAAACAAGATCATTTTCTCCAGAGTAAGCGATTTACAAAGTGGGCTTGTGCATGTCTGCTCGAAAGTGAGGCTCGCTGGATGTGTCAAATGAGGGAATAGTATACACATTTACCTGGGAGGAAACCCCATTGAACACAGTAGACTTTGCTCCTAAGCAGACCTGCAGAGAGGGCTGGGTTAGCTAGAGGCTATTCCGGAGTGATTGGGGAATGGGAGGCCTGCGATTGCTCCGTTTGATAGCAGTTCGCCAACTCCTGTTGGTAGACGGCGGCAGTGCGCTCCTTCTCCACCTCCTATAGAAATTTACTGTGCCGACAGATATTGGTCGGTTCCGGGTATTCCCACTTCCAGGGAGTGCAGGTTGCCGATTTTCACATGCATGTATACAATCCTTTCAACAGAGCGAGCGATCTGCTGCTTGGTGGGTTTTTATTTATTTAATCATCCTCGCCTTTACAGAGTGCTTTCGAGACGTGCCATGAAATGTTAACAGTTGTCTTGCTAGTATTGGCGTACAGTACTTTTTTAAAATATTGAAACTCTGAAATAGAATCCCAAGCCCTCCCATTTTCCCTGAGTTTTCCCCTCCCCCAGGGGAGGGGGGGCAGCTGTCTCTGTTCCTATTGGAGAGCCCCATCTGGAGTCCGGTCTCTCCGATACAAGGCAGCCATGCATCTAGGTCTCTCCTTGGAAATCCATACTCCTACGTGTAAGTAGCTAAAATCTCGAAACTGCCCTCCCTTTTTTGTGTGTGAGATTCAAAGTGGAATTAGGAGCGGGTGGAGAAGATGAATGGAAATTCTTACTAGCGCTGAAGCCCAATTTCTACCCGCCCTTGCCAGCTAACAAACAGACCCATCTTGTGCTATGCAGAGCTAGGCGCGCATAAAGCTCTGTTTAGTTTGCACAGGAGTTAACACTACGGTGTGGCTCTGGAAGTGAGGTCAGTTGAAGTTGCTTTTCCGATCAGGGACTGGCTGTCGTTTGCGCTGCGTCATAAACTGCTGCATTCCTAAATGCTTAGGGTACTTGCTCATGAGTAAACCTGTTAAATAGTGTGCATGCGTCTGGCCGGATCTCGTTGGTTGAATGAGTGCAACTTGGTTGCAGTCGTATACCAATTTACCTGGGAATAAATGCCATTGAACCAAGTAGGAGTTACTTGCCTGGGCATGTATATAGGTGATACTGTATCTGATACAGTGTATCATAGGATTGGGTGGCAAATTGATCATCGTTATTCTATGAACAATAACTACTTTTATGGCCACCCAAGTTTTTAAAAAACTTTCTTTGCAGATGTCCATACTGCTCTCTGGAGGATTTATTTTAAAAAAAAAATTAAGTTAGAAGGAACTCCTTTAATTCAAGATACGTAAGTGCATTCAAAGCTGTCCGGGCCTCCCAAGATGGTATTTTTGTCCTTCCCGTCTTTAATTTCTGGCTGGGTAATAAGGGGGATGCTGGGAATTGCGCTGCAGGGCGTAGCATGGGGCGCGCTTTGCAAGGCTGGAATTTTGCAGAATGTGGGGTTAGCTTAGCCCAGCTGTGCACGGGAGTGCTGGCGATTATTTATTATGCTCTCCAAAGCGGAGTCTCTGGGAGGTTTGGGAGGTGGAGTGTTAAAAGCCCTGGAGGAGGTAAGATTTGGTTTGCGGAGGCTTCCTTTTTAGGGCTTGCGGCACAATGAGGCGAACTCTCGAGTAATTATAGGCTTGGGAACGCGATGAGACGTATTCAAGAGCAGATTGCAATAATTCTCTGCGGAAACCCGGGCGGTTGGAAACAACAAACTTTGAGAACGGAGTGTTGCTTTTTCTTTTAATTAAAAAGAAAGAAAGCATGAAAGATCCCTTGTTCTCGCTTTCTTGATTTATGACATCATCGACCTCATGAATTAAAAGCAGATCTTTGAGCCACCGAGGAAAAGATTAACTAGAGAGTGTTAATTAACAGGACCGAGAGACCAAACGTCCTTACTCACGAGTAAGCCCCACTGATATATTTGGGGGGGGGGGGGTTGTTGGGATGTGTTGCTTGGAAAGCTCGATCCTGTGCACGTTCAATGGGTTTTACTCCCAAGTAAACGTGTCTCCCAGCCCTTGCTTCAAAGCGATTTCCTCTGAATTGCACCGGGACCCACTTCGGAGCCAACGTGGACCGATCCGAAGCTGTTCCTCGGTGTGAATAAGTTTCAAGTGAGATTTACTCCCGAGGAAGCCTTCCCGGCTCTTTTCTGCGTCTGCTCTCGGTTTTCCCCCCGCTTGATTTGCTCCTTTCCTTAGAAAAGGGGAGTGGGAAAGAAAGAAAGAAAGATAGTGGTGGCGTTTGATCTGCAGGGTTATAATCACTCCGGAGCCAGATGGTGGCGAGGCGCGGAGCCGCTGAAAAGTGTGGTTTTGGTTTTCATGCCAGAGAAATTAGTTCCGGAGGCGGTTTGTGGCGGCTGCCCCTGCTTTTGGCGGAGGAATCCGGGGGCGAGAGAGAGGGAGAGCCGCTCTGGAGAAAGGAGACCGGCGAGGGACGGAGGGGAGAAAGAAAGAAAGAAAGAAAGAAAGCGCGAGCTGGCGAGTAGACGCTGCCCGGCTGCTGGCCATGCCGGACGGGGAGCTCCAGGTCCCTCGGGTGGGGAAGCGGATTCCCCCTCGGGCGAGGCAGCGCTGAGCGGCGAGGAACAGGGCGCCCGCTCGCCCTTGCCCGGGGGAGAAACTTCGTGGGAAGAAAGTTGTTGGAGAGCCAGCAGGGCGCCTTCTTCCCCGCCTGAGGCGCCGCGGAGGAGAAACTTGGGAAACAGGGCGCACTGGAGGAGTTGGAGCGGGACTTGAGGCAGGTAGCGACCGGCGGTGTTGTGAGGTGGCGGCGCTTGGTGCCTTGGTTGTTTCTTCTTCTCCTCCCCCTTGTTGCCCTTTGAGAGTCGTCTCCCCCCCCCCCCCACAGCGGAGGTGGGATGGCTGGGGAGGGGGGTGGACTCGACGTGCGGTGACTAGCAAGTGGGGCGCGAGGGGCAGCGTGGAGCTATTGTGCTGCTGCTGCTACTGCCGCGAGACGGTCAGGGCAATACCAAGGGGGGGGGGGGGTTGGCTTGCCAAATCTGCTCTCTTCTAAACTCCCCAGGATAGGTTACTATAGTATCTTGTTGTTGTGTTATCTTGGCTTTTGTGTAGCCCTTAATGTTGGGAGGACAGAGCACAATCCAGCCCAAACAGGAGGATTCCAGCCAAAGTGCCAACTTCAATAAAATACTTTTTTGGAGGGGGGGTGGATACACGTAAGCCCCGCCCCACATAATCGATCCCACGAGTTTGAATGGCAATGCCTATTAACTTTCAGGAGCTCTCAGATTTTTTTTGAGGGGGGGGCAGAGGGACCTTGGTCCCTAGGAGTTCGCTCCTATGGATTATAGGGTCTTTGTCTTTGATTTCAGGACAGCCCAAGTTCCAGCTGCTCCAACACCAGGGAGAAGGGAGTCCCCCTTCTATTTTCACAAGTTTTTCATAGAGTTGGAAGGGACTCTTGAGGTCAAACCACCTGCAATGCAGGAATATGCAGGTGGCCCTGTGGGGATTGAACCTGCAACCTTGCCATTACCAGCACCACACTCTAACCAATTGAGCCAACTGTGGCTTTTGTTAAAGCAGTACTATCGTTCCCTCCGCTCATCGTCCCCAGAACCCATTTATTACCTGGCTGAGCTGATGAAAAATGGGAGAACATGAAGAGTAATTATCTCTTTCCTTATTAGCAGACAGTGGAAGGAAGAGAATAGTTAACTATGGACTGAGGTTGTGATTTTTCTTCTTAGGACTCCCAGAATTGTCTGGAGAGGGAGAGCAAAGGGTATTGTGAATCATCCCCCACCCCCACCCCCCAGCCCTGGAAATACCTTGGGGTGTAACTCCCATTGCAGTTCCACATTTAATTCCCATCACTTTCAGCAGGAAAGCTAAGCCCAGGCTTATCCGTGCAATTCTATTTATTTATTAAAATATTTGTAGACTGCTTTCCCTCTACAATGCCAACACCCAAAACAGAACAGCATAAAATACATTTCAGGCTTGCAGTGTCCAGTAAAATACAATAAATTAATAGGCTTATCTATTCAGATCATTGGCATTTACTCCTTGCAAACTCCCCCCCCCCCATTATTAAGGAAATAAACCCTGCTGGATCAGTCCAGTATCCTCTCTTGACAAGCATTCTCCAACTGTGGCCAACCAAATTCCACTGGGACATCAGTGGGACTTCAAAGTGCTCAACTTTGCCTGAGTGGTGGCCTTGATCTTTGTTTCCTTTTCTTTTTTGTTGGCAGTTTCTGCAGTAAGCTTGACCCTCATACTCTTTTTGAAGGATAAATACCAGAGTTGTTCAGAGAGGAAGAACTCAAAAGTAACTATTGTAGGCTACAATCTTAAACACACTTTCTAGAGAGTAATCCCCACTGAATACAGAGGGACTTTCTTCCAAGTAAACTTAATAGGATTTTGCTTTTGCCTCATGTTCTGATAAAATACAAAATAACCTGCACATTATGGTAATGCAGCCAACAAAAGGATTATTATGGTCTTCTTTCTACAGTTAAGTGTATGTGCAATCTTGAGTAGAGCTTCAATAATCTGAACCTGCCTATGCTTTCAGGTTTAGAATTGAGCAGTTTGCAAGTGGTAGTCATGTGCTATGTTGAATAAGTGATGGTTGGAATAAACAGTTTGACACATACAATTTTCTAAAAAGTTGAAATGGTTATTTATCATAGACGAATGGTTTATTTCTTTTTGTTGAGTTTTTCCATGATAATTGCACTCAGGATTTTAGTGAACTACTGCAATATCATGGGTTATATCCAATTCTGCCTGAATCACCTTCCGCTTGCACATTGGGACTGCCCCATCCTCCTCTCTTCCTGTGCACCCCAACAATCTGTTGCAGAGTGTCCCCCAACCCTCTGGAGCAAACTTCGAGGGTGCTCTGGGGCCTGCAGAGAAGAGGAGGTGGATGATTTGTTGCACAAGCAGAAGTCTGTTGCGTGCAACCCCATGTATTAGGCTTAATCCTAGCACTTCCTAGAGTTTCTGTTGTTGGACACATAACATTAAGTGCAATTAAGCATGTTGGGAAGCTAGTATGATGAACAGCTTCTGGCATCTCTCTTTTCTGAATTGTTCAAGAGCAGAACTGGAACATTGATTCAGTTTCTTCCTGCCTTCTAAAAAAATACTTGGGCAAATCACTTTATTTTAAAGCATTTTATAATCTGCTTAATATTTTAAAAACTCATGTGGGTTTGTAGCCTTTGGTAAAGGTAAAGTAGGTAAAAAGAAGACTTAATTTCTTCTTTAGTATATTTTTGCTTTCCAGCAATAGTAGCTCAGCGCTTGTATGACCTGTGTTTGCTTTCTCAATTAGAATCATAGCCATTAGAAAGACAGAAGGTACAGGTGTAAAGGCACTACAGCTATTATTCATTGCAGTGGTATTGGGGTGGCATTACTGCAGTTGTCTCCCTTCCCTTTTCCTGTGGGACAGAGAAGGGCAGGTAAGATAGTTGGGCGTTTCTTTCACTTATCTCAGAAATAGTGCTGCATCATTCTGCCTGATCAAAGGAGTGCTGTGGTGCTTTCGCAACCAGCCTCTTCTGGTTGCAAAGGCCCAGGAGAGGCAATCGGCTCTATACAACTGAATTTAACCAGTCCTTTCTTGGGTTGGCAGGGACACGGGTGGCATTGTGGGTTAAACCACAGAGCCTAGGACTTGCCAATCAGAAGGTTGGCGGTTCGAGTCCCCGCGATGGGTTGAGTTCCCGTTCCTCTGTCCCTGCTCCTGCTAACCTAGCAGTTCGAAAGCACGTCAAAGCGCAAATAGATAAATAGGTACTGCTCCAGTGGGAAGGTAAACAGCATTTCCGTGCGCTGCTCTGATTCGCCAGAAGTGGCTTAGTCATGCTGGCCACATGACCCGGAAGCTGTCTGCGGACAAACGCTGGCTCCCTCGGCCAATAAAGCTAGATGAGCGTCGCAACCCCAGAGTCGGTCATGACTGGACCTAATGGTCAGGGGTCCCTTTACCTTTACCTTAACTTCTTGGGTTGGCAAGAATACAGAGGAAGATCATTCCAACTGTTAGGAGACAACTATTATTTAGCCTAGGGAAGTAGCACTAGGTATTATTTTCAGGGAAATCCCTTGAATTGTAAACTAGGCTTTCAATTTCAGATTTTGGTTTATTGATTTGTAGAGAATACATTATTTGTGACTGATAGCATTCTTTCTTGGGCAGAGTTCCTTATGTCAAGTGTGGTGGTTCTTTCTCAACAAGTCTATGGGGAGTGAGTAGCAAACTTTCCATAATAGTTTGGAAAACCCTGATTGATACTCTTTTGTTTTGTTTTGTTTTGTTTCAGGTTTTTGGAACTTGCCTCCATGGAGAGCCATTTGACCATGTTGCTGCTGCTTCTGTTGCTGCTTGTGCAGCATTTTGGAAACTGTGAAGGAAATCCAAGACTGCATCACACGTCGCCAATGCAGTTTACCCAAACTCATTACAATGCCACGGTGTATGAAAACTCTGCGGCCAAGACTTACGTTGGACATCCGGTGAAAATGGGCATTTATATCACGAACTTGCTGTGGGATATAAAATACAAAATAATTTCTGGGGATAACGAGAACTTGTTCAAAGCGGAAGAGTATATCTTGGGAGACTTTTGCTTTTTACGAATACGGACCAAGGGAGGGAACACAGCTATACTTAACAGGGAAGTCAAAGACCATTACGTGTTAACTGTGAAAGCAATAGAGAAGAGCACAAATATGGAAGCTCGTACGAGAGTCCGAGTGCAAGTGTTGGATACAAATGACTTACGGCCTTTGTTTTCTCCAACTTCATATAGTGTTTCATTGCCTGAGAATACAGCAATAAGGACGAGCATTGCCAGAGTTAGCGCAACAGATGCAGATATTGGAACCAATGGAGAGTTTTATTACAGTTTTAAAGAGAGGACAGATATGTTTGCTATACATCCAACCAGTGGCATAATAGTCCTGACTGGCAGACTTGACTATTCAGAGACAAACCTTTATGAAATGGAAATCCTTGCTGTGGATCGTGGGATGAAATTGTATGGCAGTAGTGGCATCAGCAGCATGGCAAGGTTGACTGTTCACATAGAACAGGCTAATGAGTATGCTCCGGTTATCACGGCCCTTACATTGGCTCCTTCAGAGCTTGACAAGGATCCATCATATGCAATCGTAACAGTTGAGGACAGGGATCACGGTTCAAATGGAGAGGTAGCGTCTTTGAGCATTGTGGCAGGGGATCCACTCCAGCAGTTTAAAACTGTGAGAGCTTTTCCAGGAGGAAAAGAATATAGAATAAAAGCTGTTGGCAGTATCGATTGGGAGAGCCAACTGTTTGGCTATAATCTAACTCTGCAAGCTAAAGATAAAGGAAACCCTCCCAAATTTTCTCCTGTCAAAGTAATTCATGTGGCATCCCCCAAATTTAGATCAGGACCAGTCCAGTTTGAAAGAGCTGTTTACAGGGCAGAAATAAGTGAATTTGCCCCGCCAAACACTCCTGTGGTTATGGTAAAAACTCTGCCTACTTATTCCCATTTGAGATACGTGTTTAGAAACGCACCAAGCAAAATCAGATTCCACTTGAATCCTTATACTGGCCTTGTTAGTACTTTAGATCCCATAAATGCACAGCGTGCATCCCATATTGAATTTGACATTATGACAAGTGACAGAAAAGCCTCTGCAACAGTATCGATTAAAGTTATAGATATGAATACTCATTCCCCTGAATTTACCCAGACTTCTTATAAAGCTTCGTTTGATGAGAATGTTCCTATAGGTACAAGTGTCACGAGTGTGAATGCAAAAGATCTTGACGAAGGTGAGAATGGCTATGTGACATACAGTATTGCAAATGTAAGCCCTGTTCCTTTTGTGATAAACCACTTTACTGGTGTTATCAGTACCTCTGAAAACTTGGATTATGAATTAATGCCAAGAATCTATAAATTGAGAATTCGAGCTTCTGACTGGGGCACACCGTATCGCCGAGAAGTTGAAGTCCCTGTTACTATAGCTTTAAATAATTTGAATGATAACACTCCACTGTTTGAGAAAATAAATTGTGAGGGAACAATCCCCAGGGAACTTGTTGTTGGAGAACAAATAACAACTGTGTCTGCTATTGATGCTGATGAGCTGCAGCTGGTACAGTACCAAATTGAATCTGGAAATGAATTAGATTTATTTAGTTTAAATTCCAACTCTGGGGTGCTTTCCTTGAAGCAATCATTAGGAGATGGCTTGGGTGCAAAAGCAACTTTTCATAGCTTGAGAATAACAGCCACAGATGGAGAAAATTTGTCAGCCCCATTATATATTAACATTACTGTCATTGCCAGCCGCAAACCAGTATACTTAGAATGTGAAGAGACTGGTGTCGCCAAAATGCTGGCGGAGAAACTTTTGCAGGCAAATAAGCTGCATGGTCGTGGTGAAGCTGACGATGTGTTTTTTGACACTTACTCTGTGAATCTGCATGCGCCTCAATTTGGAAATAGCCTTCCCAGAAGCATTGAGGTAAAAGAAGATCAACTCATCGGTTCCAGCATCATACATTTGAATGCTAGTGATCTAGATACTGGTTTCAATGGAAAGCTTGTCTATGCTATCTCTGAAGGTAATAACGATAGCAGCTTTATCATTGGTATGGAGACGGGAATTCTAAAAATCCTTTCTGCCCTTGACCGAGAAGTAAAAGATCAATATACATTGAATATTACTGTTTATGATCTTGGGATACCACAAAAGTCTGACTGGCGTCTTTTAGATATCAGGGTTCTAGATGCCAATGACAATTGTCCAGAATTCTTACAGGATAGCTATTTTGTGGACGTGACCGAAAACACGAACCCAAATACAGAAATCATTCAAATAGAAGCCATAGACAAAGACCTGGGGACTAATGGGGAAGTGAGATACTCTTTTCTTACAGATACTGACATGTTTGCCATTGATAGTGTGACGGGTATTGTAAAAGTTGTGGGGCCTCTGGATCGTGAAGAGCAACCTGTGTATTTTCTGAAAATAGAGGCCAGGGACCAAGCTAAAGAGGAAGCACAGTTATCTTCAACCGTTCTGCTGAAGGTGTCTTTAGAAGATGTCAACGACAATCCTCCGAAATTTATCCCTTCTAATTACCGTGTGAAAATTCGAGAAGACCTTCCGGAGGGAACAATCATCACATGGCTAGAAGCCCACGATCCTGACTTGGGCCAGTCAAGCCAAGTGCGGTATAGCCTTTTAGATGGTGGGGATGGAAGTTTTGACGTAGATAAACTTAGTGGAGCAATTCGTGTTGTACAGAGGCTGGATTTTGAGAGAAAACAAGTTTATAATCTGACAGTACGGGCCAAAGACAAAGGCAAACCAGTGTCATTGTCGTCTACCTGTTACATTGAGATTGAAGTAGTTGATGTAAACGAAAACCTTCACCCTCCACGCTTTCCCAGCTTTGTGGATAAAGGTTTTGTAAGTGAAGATGTTCCCATTGGTACTTCAGTGATGACTCTGTCGGCTTATGATGAGGATACAGGAAGAGATGGCGAGATCAGATACTCGATAAGGGATGGATCTGGTGTTGGAATTTTCAAAATAGATGAAGAAACAGGTAAGAACTTGTTACATTCTTCTGGTTTTTATTATGCAACCTATTATATTGCTTTCAAAATAAGACCTTGAGTTAAATGTCCTTGAAACAAACAATAATTTATTTGTGCGCAGCGCATCATAGTGTTTGAAGGCTCTGAAATCAGTGAACGGTGTTTCATTTTTGTTTGCTACTTTAGTTTTTGTGTGAGGGTGGGGCTGGGCCAAGGCAGAAAGAAGCAGTGCTGGAAATACAGAAGACAACGTCATCCCTTGTGCAGGTTCCTATATTCCCATACTTTGGCTGCAATATTTAATCAACTTTCTGGGGTGTAAGCTCCACTTCCTTCTCAGTTGACGTGGGTTGCACTGTCAGTCCCGGGAACTGCCTATAGGCATTGTCCATAAGGAGCCTTTATTGGAATATTTGTAAAGATACTTTCTTTTATAAGGTTAAAAAGTAGCAGCATGCAAAATGTATACAGTGCAACAAAGATGCAAGGCCCAACTGTATGAATGAAGTGGTGCAAACAACGCAGCATGTTTTAGTGGGCAGATTTACACAGTTGTGTAGGAAAGGTATGAAGTACCTGGGAAACCCAATTTGAATTAGATTTTTTTCCTGTTGAAAATTCTCCTAGGGGTGGGAGATCTCTTTCATCCTGCATTGTCTCACAGGCAGCCTTCCATAGCCTGCATGTTGGTGGTGGACGGAGCCAGAGGGGAAAAGGGAGCAGAGCAGCAAATATAAATACAGTGGTACCTCGGGTTAAGTACTTAATTTGTTCCGGAGGTCCGTTCTTAACCTGAAACTGTTCTTAACCTGAAGCACCGCTTTAGCTAATGGGGCCTCCTGCTGCCACCATGCCACCGGAGCACAATTTCTGATCTCATCCTGAAGCAAAGTTCTTAACCTGAGCTACTATTTCTGGGTTAGCGGAGTCTGTAACCTGAAGCGTATGTAACCTGAAGCGTATGTAACCCGAGGTACCACTGTATTACCTTTGTACAGTAAGCTTCATTTCAGCAGCCATGTACCAGTCAAAGGTTTCTATATTGCTGAACCCATCTATCCATCTAGTCAAGAGAATTTTGAACTTAGGAGGCAATTCTTGCCTGGGAGTAGACATCATTGAGCACAATTAGATTTACTTTAGGGTAAAACATGCAGCAAATCCATTTGTTTTTAAGAGAGGTCTGCAAACCACCTTTCCAGTTAAAATTCACTCTGTGACTACCCTGCACAATGCACAAAATGCCCCCAAAATGAAAATAGTCAATATTTACTAATTTTGAGGTGCTGAACACGCAAATGACAATAAAATGTGTCACTTTGCTCCTGTTTAGGAGATACAAAGATAGAAATGTGTAAACAACCGACTCCGCATTGAGTGCATAATTTCATTTGGCAACGCTGTATTCTACTAAGACAAACATTTAATATATTTAGGTGCCAGGGACAACGTTTCTCTTCAGGCAAAAACATTTCTCTTCAGCCAGGCATTTGGCTGATTAACATTTTATGACTTTTTAAACGTATTTGTGGTAGAGAGTTATTGGGTTGTTTTTGTTTCAGTATGTATTTTGTATTCTCATTTTGTATTTTTTTTCCCCTGTTGTGAACCACCCTGGGACCTTCAGGTTTACAAATTTAATAAATTATCATCATCATTACCCAATGCAAGATGAATGGACAACATGATTATTGGAGCTCACTGCCAGTTTAGTACAAATGGGACCTGCAACAAAACATTGCTGTTGATTTCCTGTTGGAAGTGTTTTTGTCTCTTTTTCTTTCAACCCTTTCTCTTTTTATTTTTTAAATTTATTATTACATTTATACCCCACCTTTCCTCTGAGGACGTCAAGGGGACGTGCATAGTTCTCTGCCTCTCCATTTTATCCTCGTGCCCAGTGAGGTACATGGATTAGGCTGAGAGACTGTGACTGGCCTGAGGTCACCCAGTGAGCTTCACAAGTGGTGATTTTGAACCCTGGTCTCCCAGATATTAATGCAACACTCCAACCTGAAGGTTTCAAAGGACAGGTAGAGTAAGATAGACAGTGGTGGGGCTTGAAGATAGCCTGGATCATTCTTCTTTTTTTGATGGTGAGATAACGAAAGTGGATGAGGCTTAAATCTGAGTTGGTATGCCTAGGATGGCCCTGTCAGTCCCCAATTGACAAAAGTACAGTGGTACATCGGGTTAAGAACTTAATTCGTTCTGGAGGTCTGTTCTTAACCTGAAACTGTTCTTAACCTGAAGCACTACTTTAGCTAATGGGGCCTCCTGCTGCTGCTGCACCGCCACTGCATGATTTCTGTTCTCATCCTGAAGTTCTTAACCTGAGGTAATATTTCTGGGTTAGTGGAGTCTGTAACCTGAAACATATGTAACCTGAAGCGTATGTAACCCGATGTGCCACTGTTTGCTGGACTATAGTCCTAGAATTCTATATTGGATGCATAGGGTCTGTTTAGCATGCTTTTTAACAAAGTGTCATGAATAAATTGGATAAGAAGCCTAAAACATCCCTGTGGACATAACAGCCACACCATTCTTTAATAATTCGGTTTTGTTTCCAAACGCGAAATGGAAGATGGGCTGCTCTTGAATAAATACTCAGTTTGCTGTTTGATGAGAGAATGTGCTGAGGGCGGTGGTGCTCCTCCTTAAAGATCCTGCTGGAAAACCCTCACAGGGATTGGTAAATAGGATCTCAACATGAAAGCTTGGGGTTCTTCTATTCCTCTCTTTCTGGCTGCTTGAAAGTAAGCATTGTTTAGCAGTGACCCCTATTGACTGGGTCATAGCCTGGTCTGATGAAAACAGCCCAGCCCAGGAGAGAACTGAGATTTACTGACCTTGGGTGTGAAACAGTTGCATTTCGACTGGAGATTTCCTTGTAAATGAGAATCAGTTCATTCAGTGAAGTACGCATGGAGGTGAATTTTTTTTTTTAAAGGTCTGTGTCTTTTCCTTGAAAAACATTTGACAAGCAAAAGGAGTCTTGAAAGGAAATAATTGTCAAAAGCTGTGGAAGGTGGTTCTTGTTATATTGCTGCTGGTACAGCTGTCATATTGCAGATGAATTTCCTATTGAAACATCTGCTTAGCTTTTGAAGTATAGATTAAGGTCAGTGAGGGGAGGTGGGAATGAT
The DNA here is from genome assembly GCF_964188315.1 of Podarcis muralis. Taxonomy (NCBI): domain Eukaryota; kingdom Metazoa; phylum Chordata; class Lepidosauria; order Squamata; family Lacertidae; genus Podarcis; species Podarcis muralis. The sequence goes on along the minus strand of NC_135663.1, from coordinate 52,262,336 downwards.
AGCATAATAACGTTTACTCTTTTTCTTTCAAGATTTTACATGTATGATTTGGAAACCTTTTGAAAAGGGATAGACATAGGCCAACAAGACTTGGCATTCTTCCACTTTTATGTAGCAACCTGTAGCACTCAGGTTCTGGAATACTGTTTATTAAAGTAGCCTTAATACCAATCAAGAGTCCTGGTTTCTGTCACATGCATAATTCGATGTATATTGCTGACAGTTAAACTTACCTGAATCTGAATCAGTTAAATCTGAATTGCTTCTGCTCTCATATACCTGCAAGATGTCGCAGCATCTTGTGAAAAAATTAAGAATGTCACTCACATCATAGAGCTGTAGGGTTGGAGGGATCCCAAGGGTCATCTAGTCCAACCCCCTGCCATGCAGGAATCTCAGCTAAAGCATCCATGACCGATGGCCATCTAACCTCTGTTTAAAAACCTCCAAGGAAGGAGAGTCCGTAACCTCCCAAGGGAGACCGTTTGACTGTCTAATTTGAATTAGAAATCCATATAATATTGTTGCAAGCCACCCCAATCCCTGAGCAGTGTGATATTCCAGAGGTTCCAGGCCTTCACCTAGGGTCTATTTCCTTTTGGAAATGAGGCACAGTGGTGAGTTTATGGTTTATTTACACCAGTGATGGCCAAACTTGGCCCTCCAGCTGTTTTGGGACTACAACTCCCGTCATCCCTAGCTAACAGGACCACTGGTCAAGGATGATGGGAATTGTAGTCCCAAAACAACTGGAGGGCCATATTTGGCCATCACTGATATATACATATATACAACCTGAGCCTGTGATGAAGGAGTTCACAGCATCAACACCCCAAAAGGGTCTTGTTTCTTCCATAGCCACAGCCTTTGATTCAAACAGACGTCAAACATCATGCGCTTCATCTCTGGCTTTTCAGTTTGCTGCCTTTTGGCTGAGTGATGTCACACACAATAAACTCTGCCTTTATTTGTACAAGTCATTTGATGCTTTGTTCTTTTACTGGCCCATCAGCTGGGAGGCTAGCTTGTCTTAGTTAGCTTTCAACACTTCCTAGATCCAGGGATTAGAGTGGCCTAGCACTCAGCTTAACATCCAGAAGCTTGATTAAATTCTAACACTTGCTGATTCTCGGGATTATGGTAGTCTTCCAACCACAAACTCATAATAATATAATTGGTGGCTATTTAATATACTGTTTTGCTCAACATCTAGGAGGGAAGACAGAAAATGCTGAATATATGGAGATAAGGAACAAATGCAATGCTCTCAAGTTAATGTATCAAATTGTTCAATATTATTATTAAAAATATCTGGACTCCTTTCTACATAGAGTTCAACATGGGGAAACTTTCTGAATCTATCCTAAAAACAACAGGCCCACACAACTGAAATGTACAATTACAGAATCACACACATTTAAAATACTGTCGTACCTTGGATCCCGAACGCCTTGCAAGTCGAACATTTTGGCTTCCGAATGCCCCAAACCTGGAAGTGAGTGTTCTGGTTTGCAAACGTTCTTTGGAACCCGAATGTCTGACAGGGCTTCTGCAGCTTTTGATTGGCTGCAGGAGCTTCCTGCAGCCAATCAGAAGCCAGAGTTTGGTTTCCGAACATTTTGGAAGTGGAATGGACTTCCGGAACAAATTCCGTTCGACTTCCAAGGTACGACTGTATCTGCTTATGCTAGCAGTTCCAGTCCCTTAAGATATTAAAGAGAGGAAGTTATGGAGTCGGTGCCTCAACACAGAAAGGTGTGCTAATCCTCTCTCCTCAACCACAGGGGCAATGCTGAGCAAAGCATGGAGCTTCAGGTGCCTCAAATGAGGGCATGTGTGGAATAATGTGCTTTTGGATGCTTGCCTGATTTTTGCTTTTAAGGTAGAAACCAGCACTTTGCATTTAGAAGCAAAACGTCAGCCAGACCAATTGATCCAAAACTGAAGAATGGCTGAATTTTTGTACCAGTTGATGCTTCCAACCCTTTTCAAAGGAATCTGCCACCGCAAAGAGCATTTCAGTAATTTGGGGGTGAGGTTACCAATCAGTGGGAACAATGACAAGCCAGCTTACCAACGAAGGCAAAGAGAGGCTTCTTCCAGCCACCTGCACCACCTGTGAATCCAGAAGCAGTGTAGGATTTTGGAGGTCCTTTCCCATGTATATCATATGTTTCATCCAGCAAACATACAAACTCTGTCTTTAAACCAGTCTGATTAATTGCTGTGTGTATGTGTACGAAAGAGGCATCATCCATGCTTTGCATCAAGGAAGGAACTTGTGATCCTCCAGATATTCTTCAATCCTAGCTCCTATCAGCCCCAGCCAACATGGGAAATTGGTGAGGAATGATGGGAGTTGTAGTCCTGCATATTCTGGAGGGTTCCCGGTCACTGATTTACATGTTGCTTGGAGATAGTTTTATATGCTTCAGACACATTTGCTTCACAAATTGGAGCTTTTGTACGTACCTCAAATGGCGGCATCTTAATGTATTGTGTTATTGGACTTCAGAGTCCATCATAGGTTGGTTGGTTGGTTGTTTTTTTAAGTCAGTAAGTGTTTAAGGACAAATAATTAAAATCCATGTGCAAGGAAAGGGGACTTAACACCTGATCATTTTTCTGTGCAAAGATTATACATTGTGTACATGCTCACTTGTGAGGTGGCGCACGCAGGCATTTGATTGATAAAATAACAACGGCTTGAAGGCTGGAACAGCTTCCTGATGCCTATACCTGAGTCACAATGAACACTTGGAGCTTGCTGCACAAGTGAAGTGTGCATTTTTTTTCTATAGAGAGGTTATCTACATTAAAGTAAAAGGTCAGATATGAAGTGGGCTACGATCTCTTTAAAAAGCGAAGAATTTTTAGCCTCAGGGTCAAGTATCTCACAGCCTTTGCCTGCAGTGAAGTTGGAACATGCTCTGCTTTACCTTTGGTCAAAAGTTAAAAGGGGTCCCATGACTTGCTTCGTATTATGTGAGAACAGCAGGCGTTTCCATTTAGAACTTCTGCTTGCCTTTAATATTCTTTCTTTTTATGTTAAAATTGGCATGTCTTGTCAGACTTACTCTTGCAGACAGGAATTTAGCAACTGTGTAACTAATTGGGTGTGTTCCATAGCCCTGGGGACTGTTCCTTCACCTTTCTTGGGTAGTTTAAGAATCCATTCTTCTCCCCCTCCACCTTGTCTATCTCCCCACTATTTCTTTTGGTGTGAGTGCTGTAAGGGAGGAAAATACAAATATGTTTAACACAAACCAAAGGCTATCTGAAAGTTTCAGCAAGTGTTGTAGTTGAATTAAAGTTCATATTTCTTTCTTGTTACTCAGTGCCTGCTTCTCAGTGAGCAGAAAAAGACGGAGGAACAGGGAGTGGCATCATGGGGAGGTACAGGCAACAACCGATTTGCATGGATGCTATGCTCCTGAATCCTGCGCATGTTGGTGGAGCAGGCATAAGCCTGCTCTGGCCACTTCCAGGGTTGGAGTGATGTGCACATGCACAGTCATGCATCAATTGGATGTGCGTAAGTTGGTCATTGCCTGTACAACAATATGCGCTGAGCAATGATGTCCTGGTACAATTTGCCTCACTCCCAAATTTTTGGCTCCTAATAAAATATGAGTAGTGCTTAGTAACCAGGCATGCATTGAACCCTTACTGAGAAGGCAAATTCTGTATGCCGGAGCAATGTCATGCTGATGCCTTTATCTTTGTATCTAAATCAGCACAGATGGCAGGCTACTGCTGCAAGTGGCCTTGCCACTGCAGTGTGTACTCAAAAAAGCTAAACAATGGTTCTTTCACATCATGGAGCAGAGCTATGTGTCTCCTGGATCAGCTGCCAGTGAGCTAATGGGCTCAATGCAAGGTGTCTGTACTAGAATGAATGCAAAGCCCTCAATAGCTTGAGACCCAAGGAGCTTTAAAAGCACCCTTTCCGCAATATCAACCACTTGCAATAGGCTCTGTTGATGGTGCTGCCATTGGGGATTGGCAGTGACCCTAGACAGGGCCTTTTTGTTGGTGGGTCCATGTTGGGGGAATGCCTTGTCATGAGTCCCTGATAACCAGGCAACATCCAATGGCAGCACCACAGTGTCTCCCTCATTATTAACTTACAGGTGAAATTCAAAAACATGTTTACCCCAAGTATTTGAAGATACTGTTCCTGGCAACACTGACATTATATTCCCTGTAAAAGAAGGCAAATGCTTGTTTGTTTTCAGAAGTTTTAATTGCATTGTATTATTGATGATGCCCTGGGCTCCTTTGAGATGAAGGCTGGGAAATAAATTTAATGAATAAATTATTGGTGCGGAACCTGCGGCTTTCCAGGTGTTGCAGAAGTCCAACTTTTAGGGGCCCAGCTGGCATGGTCCATGGAGGGAGATGGTGGGAGTTGCAGTCTAGCAACTCTTTCAGAGCCACAGGCACTGAGCAGCATTTGAATCCCGGGCTTGCTGACCAATTGAGCCTCCAAACAGCAGGTGAGGTGATAAACCTGTGTCTGGATTGCACCACCTCAGGTCACAGATCATGTGCTTAAATGTCTCTCCATAGCAACAACAAAAAGAAAAGCATTGTGGAAGCTAGAAACCTTCCTCCCAATATCTAATTTGCTATACGAACAGGTTAATATTTTAACGCACAGACACAGTCCTATCAGGAGTGCAGACTAAAGTGGTAGAATTGAGAAATAGGTTTACCTCCTCATTCAATGAAGCAGAAACACAGCGCTTAGTTAAACTGGAACTCCCTCCTCCAGGAGACAGTGATGGGCACCCACTTGGACGGCTTTAAAAGATGGAACCAATTCATGGAGAAGAGGGCTATCTCTGGCCATCTGCTATGATGGCTATGCTCTCCCTCCACAGTTGGAAACAACAGTGATTCCAAATACCAGTTGCCGAATGCCACAGGTGGGGAAAGGGCTCTTGTGCTCATGTTCGGCTTGCTGGTTTCCCACAGGCATCTGGTTGGCCACTGTGAGAACAGGACTCTGGACTAGATAGGTAATTGGCCTGGTCCAGCAGGCTCTTCTCACGTTCTCACCTTCTGTTGGAGAGAACTAAGCCTAACATGCAGCAAACAGGCACCACCCATTGCCTAGAATGCTGCTTGATTCTGTAGAACTTCACAAGCCCCTTTTCTCTTCGCTCTGATGTACATTTTATACTATCCACTACCTGGTCACATCTTCATACTGTGACTTTCCACTCCACTTGTAAAACTCTTAGTGCTGGTTTCTCCAGATCTCATTCCTCTCCAGCCCCACAGTGCATCTTATTCTGATATGTAAACAAGAGATGCCTAGCCAGCGCTAGGCATTACGCTAGGGAATTTATGTGTGGGAAATCACAATGATAAAGAAACAGGGGAGCAAATAGTGTCACATGTGTCCCAGCAGTTAACTTTGGCTTTGGGAAATCGGTATACAGTAGCAGTGAGCCTCCCACCCCCACCCTATCCTCTTTTTGGCTGGGGTCCTAATCTGCTGTGCTGTGAAAAATTTGGTCTGGAATTTTCTGCTTGGTCCAAGAGCAAATGGCCTTGTCGTGCCCGTCATGTATTGTTAAAAAAGCAGACTGCGTGAAAGTGACGGCAGATAAAAGCGGAATGTGTGTACTGATTATGTCTGTATAATTTTTGGTGCAGCAGCGGTGTCCTTCTCCTTTGCCTTACTTGCACAAAAGATTAGTAGCAACCGTCGTTCAGCTCTTTTCATCTATTGTCTCAGAAGCATGGCATTTCCATTGTGGCTAATTTTGAAGTACAAGGACGCATGAAGAGGAGAACTTCCAGAACACATACCTTGCTGCATGGATTTCTTTTCTTGTGTAGTGCTATGTTGAAATCCTTTGTCAGGTGGAAGTGGCGGGGAGTAAGGGAGCAGTTGCCTGCACTTAAATGGATGCGAGGTTTTTGTTCTCCTTTTTTACTGACCTGAGCAGTTAATGATCAACAACTGTTATGCCAGGTTAGGAATGTTGATTGCTTTTTTGGGGGGGAATTATATGGGCAATTATATAACCAGAAGGTTTGGTAATTCACTGTGAAATTAGGTTGCATAGTGTGATAGTTAAGATATGGCCTTCAAATATTATTTACATTTTTATTGGTAATTAGGAATAGCTGCAAAAGGCGTATTGGGTTAGTTTTTTACCAGTTTTAGCAATGATTTACTGAATAACGTTCTTAATTTTGCTTTGAAAAATGCAGCTGTTGCTATGGGTTTCTTTTCATGCACAACATTTTCTGCATTGAGAAGGAAGCAGATCCATAAAGGCTTAGAAGCAGAATGTCATATTTCATGGAGCTGGGTTGTAAAGAGAGAGAGACCCAAGATGTCTTTGGCCACCATGTTTCTACAAGCTACATGCTAAAAACTCAAAAATAGGTGATAGCTATTGTAGTTTAGACATCTGGTGGCTGCCTTTGCATGTCATGGTAAACCATGGCTTACCAAGCACAGGTGAATTACTCCTGCTTTGCTCTTTGTTGCTCCTCCCGGGAGGAAACAAACCACAATCCTTGATTTAGAGCTGTGTCCATCACATCATTGCAGTTTGTTTCACTTCTACTTTTGCTTCCACCAAGGTTGGTTCTTGGCTTATACAGTGCTACCTCAGGTTACATACGCTTCAGGTTGCAGACGTTTCAGGTTACAGACTCTGCTAACCCAGAAATAGTACCTCGGGTTAAGAACTTTGCTTCAGGATGAGAACAGAAATCGTGTGGCGGCAGTGCGAGGCCCCATTAGCTAAAGTGGTGCTTCAGGTTAAGAGCAGTTTCAGGTTAAGAATGGACCTCCAGAACGAATTAAGTTCTTAACCCGAGGTACCACTGTACTGATCATGGTTTATTAGACTGAAACAAACCACAGTCCCTGGTTTGGGAGCAACGCGAAGCCAGGGATTGTTGTTTGTTTCCTCCTAGTTCAACCACTTTACGGTTACTATGATGTACTAATGAGTCCATTGCGTTGCAGCAGGTAAAATGGTACAGTATTTTCAGCAGCAGGATCAATACGCAGCCCATAAGTTGTGATTTAAGGGGCTGTTGTCCACCACATCCGTTCCTTCCAACATGTGCTAGACTAATCCCATTGTTAAAAAAGTCCTTTCATTTTAGCATAGCATCTGGCACTAGAGTCTTATGCTTGATATTCAGTGTGATAAGTTAGTGGATTACAGCATTCCTTGATGACTTGCATGCATGTGAGCCATCCCAGATCAAAACCCACAGGTTTCTGGGGGTAGGAAGACAGCTGGTTGTGGCCTTCAGCAGAGAAACAGATGGGAGTAATGGGGGCCACTGGAGAGAGTGGTTAAGGAGGGGGATATTTTGATGAGAATAAAATGGAAGCTCTGTGGGTTTCTAGGGAACTATTGCACTCGCATGCTGATACCATTTTGGAAAGTGCTCCAGCAGGGCGCTTTCTGTGTGAGAGTGTTTCCAAAGTGATTTGCAAATGTGAATGGCACTTCCGTGGCGACATGGAACACGGTAATAATGAAGCTTCATGTGTTACAAAGTGTGTGATTCACAGGAGGGGTAGATGTCCTCACCTACACCACATGAAGAGTTCTGCCAGCCTAGTGAGTGGATGAATTGGTTCCAAGTATCGAGTGATCCAATAATATATGCACATCGCATGTATGAACTAGCACCATATCAGCATAGTGTGATGGAATGCCAGTAATGATGATTTCAGAATGGGGTGCCATGCCTGCTGATAACCTCAAAATGAAAAGCCCTGTGAAAAATTTGTAGCTTTCTTCAGTAAGCTGAGTGGCGCCTTGTTTAGAGTTTGGCAGTAGTTGTGTGTGTGTGTGTGTGTGCTTTTAAAAAAAATATAAAATTCTTCTTTAAAATATTTCTAGTCATGTTATACTAGAGCCTAGTGTAGTTCCCTTCTGTTTTCTTAAAATTCTGGATGATTGCCAACCTCTGGTTCACACTCCCTGTACATTTTCTTCTGTGCTTCCTACAAGAAATATAAGCAGCGCTGTTGTTTGCACTTTGCTGAAACTTTGCTGACAACACAATAGTTGGCTCTTTGCTTCTCTGCTGTGTACTCTCAAGCTTTTTCCATGTCCTAACACCAGAACTTCTGCAACATAGAACTGTTTCAGTGTATAACATCTGTATTACTTGTCCCATAATTTGACATGCAACCCAACCTAGTTAACTGAGGGGGGAAAGCTCGAGCTTTTAAAATAACCGCAAACTGAGATAACAATAGGAGCTGTCTGCTTTGGTCCCAAAAGATTTATTGAACTGGAAATAATATGTTGAGTTCTAAGGCAGCCCAATCAAGGACCCTAATTGCTTTTTTTAAAAAAAAAACAACCCTCATTGTCTTGAAGTATGCTTACACTTATTTTGTGACAGAGAAGACTTCTCATTCAGCTCCCCCATTTCCTCCAGATATTGTAGTACTGGACTCCAGTTTCTGTAGACTTAACTAACAGTAACATGCTGCTGCTGTTAGTTTGCTTGTTTTTTAAAAAAATATCTTTAAGTCCATTTTGCTTAAGTGAAGTCCATCACTTATATTTGAGAATACATATTCAGAATTTAATTATGAATATGGCACATGCTGTACAGAATGTTCTTTGTTGAACTTTGTCAGTCTGGCAAACACACACACACAAACCCCCACCCCTCCAAAACACATAACACACATATAATTGGCAAATGTAAAGCATCCTGTTATGTTGTTTCAAAATAGGTTTGCAGTGCGAAGCTCATTTTCATCCCACCTAGTTTGTATAAACAATGATGAACTTCATTTTTAAAATATACATATTTTCTGAAGCAGCTTTGTGAGGTACATTCTTGATCATAAATCGCTGATCAGAAATCATAGGTTTCTTAGGAGCTTCTTCAGGTTACAGGAAAGGGCAGGTTTCATGTTTGTGGGGTGTGCTTTAATTCTTTTAGAACCTCCAGACGCCCACCGACTGGAGCCACAAATAAAAGAGATGCACTTAGAATTAAAGAATACAGAGCCCAGGAGTTTAGAGCTGAATGAAACTCATAGTCCTTCCACATAAAAATTCAACTGCTGGTTAACCCCCCTCCCCTTGGGCAAGCTTTCTTCATGGAAGTATAATTTAGTGGTGTGTGCATCATTTTGTTGTGACCATTGTTAAACAATTTTGAGTAAAAAAATCATTGCCCATTTACTTCAAATCCAGAGATTTACCAGTAGATCTCAATCAGTGTTAGACTTACATTTGAGAATACCTGTTCATAAAAGGATATGGTGGAATTCAAATAGGAAATTTTGCTACTGAAATGGGTCCATTTGTGACTCAGTGGAGATTTCTGGGCACCAGGTTGATAGCCACTGGCCATAATTAATACCATTTCCACTGTGCGTGTTTCTCCTTGAATTCTGGACAAGTGAATTGTAAGAGCAAGCTACTGTCAAGCAATGTAGTTGAGATCACAGAATTGTGGAATTGGAGCATTGGAAGGGATATGGAGGGCTATCAAGTCCAAACCCCTGGCAAATAGATATTTCATTGTGGCAACCATAACCTAGATTTAAGGATGCCATTTGGCACCTAGCTTATATATCTGAGCTAACACTCATCAATCTTCTGTTCACTTGACCCTCTAAGTTAGGGTGGCAATATTTTTGACTAGCCCTACTCCTGTGCCTTTTATCAGCAGCTCAGAAATGAAGCAGGTGAAGCTATCCTTGGGATGGAGATGAGTGACAGTGCATGTCTCATCTTCTAACTTTCTGTATGTGAGGCATAGAACATGGCTTGGTAGTAGCACAGGAACACAGGTCCATGGCAGTTTTCCTTTCTGTCCTGGCATGTGAACACACAACAAAACAGTGATCTAGATGTGAACAGCTGTGTCTGTATGATTAGCAGTGTTGCACATGGCTACTCAGAAGTAAGACTCACTGAGTTCAGTAGGGCTTAACTACCAGGTAAGCTATGAGGATTAAGGACATATTAACATTCACTGGATTGTTTTCTGCATCCAGAAACAAGATATAGAGGTACCTCAGGTTAAGTACTTAATTCGTTCTGCAGGTCCGTTCTTAAACTGAAACTGTTCTTAACCTGAAGCACCACTTTAGCTAATGGGGCCTCCTGCTGCTGCTGCACCGCAGGAGCATGATTTCTGTTCTCATCCTGAAGCAAAGTTCTTAACCTGAGGTACTATTTCTGGGTTAGCAGGGTCTGTAACCTGAAGCGTATCTAACCTGAAGCATATGTAACCCGAGGTACCACTGTATTGTTATTAGTAAATATTCTGGCATGCTTTGACAAAATAAAGTGGTGATAGATAACTTGCATGTAGGCTTAGTGAAATGTTTGTGTACTTGTTGTGTACTTTAGTGTTCCTTAAAAATACTGACAGGAATGAGCCAGAAGTAAATCACCTGAGCAAGTTGGAGTTAACTCTTTATTAGCAAAAAGATCTGCACAGGAGTGTCAAGCCTAATGAGCGCAGCAACTCATCTCTGCAGGTCTTGCCCCCACGAAGCAGTTGCTGAGACTGAAGTTCCCTTCCTCTACAAGGTTTCTCCCAAGCAAGCTGAGACTGTGCCTTGGTGTTTGTCTTTGCTCCTCCCGCTTCAGGTCTCTCCTGGGCCTGGGAGACCAGAGGGGAGGGGAACTTGTTGCAGCAGGAGGGGGAGACACCCATACCTCTTCACCAGCTGGACTTCTCTTGGCCTCCCTCCTCTCCTCCTTCAGCTTCTGATTCTGGACTGGTCTGTGGTACAGGCTCTCCCTGCTCACTAACCCTATTACCTCTTCAGCTACTGACACATTTCCTTCCCAGTCTTCTTCCTCTTCTCCCTCTGACCTTATCATCCCACCACCAATCCCTATGCGCTGAGCCTTCTTCCCTTGGGGGTTCCCCAGCTGGTTCCTCCCACCAATTCCTCTGCGTCTAACCAGACCTGACAAGTACACAGTCATGGCAGCACACTGTGACTTTCATGTGTGAATCTTCCCATCCAGCTTAAAGTTGGACCCAGATACTACTCACCACCAGAGCCATAGTTTAGATCAGGCTTCCTCAACCTTGGCCCACCAGATGTTTTGAGACTACAATTCCCAGCATCCCTGACCACTGGTCCTGCTAGCTAGGGATGATGGGAGTTGTAGGCCAAAAGCATCTGGAGGGCCGAGGTTGAGGAAGCCTGGTTTAGATTGAGGAATGGTGGAAACATGGTTCACACATTGCAAATAATACAGTGTTTGTAAAGTTCTGTTGATGTTAGATGTTGGGAAAGATTGAGGGCACAAGGAGAAGGGGATGACAGAGGACGAGATGGTTGGAAAATGTTTTCAAAGCTACCAGCATGAGTTTGACCAAACTGCGGGAGGCCGTGGAAGACAGGAGTGCTTGGCATGCTCTGGTCCATGGAGTCACGAAGAGTCAGACACGACTAAACAACAACAACAAATAGCTCATTCAGTCCACCATATGAGACATCAAGTATTGAATATATACGTGTGGATCAAGGCCAGAGTTTATTTCTAAATGTCTGCAGTGTAACTCCCCCGCTTGAGTTTCCTTTCTCTTTCAGCCATTTAGCCTTGCATCACCCACAGAGGGCCATGCGAGCAGAACAGTTAATCTTACTTGAACTTACAAGTACAGAAGGAACCAAAAAGAACCATAAACCCAGGTCTTAAACAAAGATACAGATGTCAAAAGAAAACAGTTTCTTCTTACTTCAGATTAAGCTGTTGTTGGCTCCAGGATTTGTAAGCGGCAGCGTCATGCATGCTAACACAGAGCTTATGCACTAATACCAACGCAGCACATTCACTTGGAAAGGGCATCGTCTTTTTGAAGCTCGCGATGCTGCGAAACCTCTGCAGATAAACAACAGAAGCGTTATTTGTCTGTGCTGAAATCTGTTTGTCATTTGTGTCAGCTGTTTCAAATGACCGGTGGAGAATTGTTGGAATTCTTTTGGAACAGGAAAATTCATTTATGGAAGGGTATACATAGCTTGATATGGTGAAGGACAATCAGAACAATTAGCAACATCCTCTTACCTTAATTCTATCCAATCAAAGTGGGATAGCTTAGGCACTGGTGAAGGTAGCTCTGAGTACGATGATTTAAAGATGTATGTTTCGATCTTTAAAAGCTGGTGCTGTTTACATTGTGTGTACCTTATAAGGGAGAGTGTTTTCTCCTAAAAAGATAGTGTTGGGGCTGAGCAATATATCAATAGATTGTCCAAATCAGGTTTGAAGTCCATATCGTGGTTATCGGTTTCATAATTTTTGATCTGGCAATATATCTTGAATCGTGTGTGTGTGTGTGTGTGTGTGTGTGTGTGTGTGATGCAAAAAACACAATGTGGGACAAACTGTGAAGCAAGCCAGTGCCTCTACATAGCTACATCCTTATTTCAGACATTGTGACATATCAGTATATTGTGATGTTTAGCTGGTGATAAATAGCAGTTTGGAAAACCAGATATTGCCCTAGATAGCTTTAAAAAAAGTTAGCAGTACAGTGGTACCTCGGGTTATGAACTTAATTCATTCAGGAAGTCCGTTCTTAACCTGAGGTGCATATTCCCAACATAGGCTTCCGCGGTCCCGGAAGCGGATTGTGTTCGTATCCCAGGGCAAAGTTCGCAACCTGGGACACCTACTTCCGGGTTTGTGGAGTTCGTAACCCCAAGCGTTCATAAGCAGGGCTGTTCGTAACCCAAGGTACCACTGTAATTCTAAAACACAGCATTGTTCAGCTGAAAATGTGTGCCTTGCTGCCGTGTGTCTCTGTGAATAAATATCACTTAAAAAACTCACCAAACCAGATCTTTTTAACGTAGTTTGTTCTTTTGTGGTAAATGTATAAATTGTTAATTTGAACATGTATCATTAACACAGAAGGCAATAATGTTATTGTTGCTTGGTTACTAGGGCTGCAGTCCTGTTCCTAGTGGCTTACACTTTGCACTGCTGAAATCTGAGGGATTAAGTGCAGCTAACTGGGCAGAGCATTCCAGCCCACGTTTCAGCATATAAGAGCTAAAAAAAATTCTCTTGGAAGGTGGTGAATAACATTTAATGTAAACAGTCCTTTAACAATTAATTCAGTGGCTTATTATTTCCATCCCTATCAGAATGATATTATGTAATAATAGGACACTCCGTTGGCTAATTAGTACCAATAAATGAGATTAACCAGGGAGACAAGCCTTAAAACTTGCCTAGCAACCATACACTAACATTATTGCATAGCTGAACTTTGTTCCTGAGCAAGTACAAGTAAACTTTGTATCTCCTCCTGCCCTGAGATGTGTCTCCAAAGTAAGTGGGGAGAGGCGAAATATTTCACAAAAGCAAGAAAATAAAACACCCCTTGGGTAAATAAAATCACGTTGTTCACAACAGGTCTTATTTTTTTCCCCTGCAATGCAGTATTTGGTTTGTAGTTGTATTTATACGGTGTACGAACTGACATTTCAGTTTAGATTTATTTTTATTATTATTATTTTTAAAAAAAGACTCACTTCACCCCTCCTCCAGCAGAAGGATTGCTTCAAGGGGTTTTACAGGAGAAATGTTTGATTTTTTCCAACTGACATTTTAAGTGCTGAATAGTTCCTTGTCTCTATGACAGGATGTACTTTGTAGCTTAAATGCTTAGGGGCAACTGGTTTTGCCTACTTGAAACAACCACTAAAACCATGTGGTGCTGTTTGTTTGGCTTTTTCATGGGCGGCCAAGTAATACTCAGTTTTGTTGATATCTTGATTGGATGCTGTTAGCAAAACTGCAGACAAAGGGCTCGCTTGTGCTTTTGCTAGCCGGGACTTAGAGGTATGAGAAGTCTGGCTGCTTCAGGAGAGAGAAAGGAGCAATTTTTGCCCTTGGGAATTCTACAGGTTGAATGGCTTGAAAGCTTTGCCTACAAAAAGCAGCACACTTGCTTAACTGTTGCTGTAACTAGCTGTGGCTTGGGAGTTGCTCCCTTTTCTGTAATTTACTGCTGACATAGCTATGCATAAACTGGACCAACAGCTATGCAGAGAGATCTTATGAGGAATTTAGACTACATACAATTTTCCAAGTCTGATTTCTTTTTTTCTTTGTACTGGGTTAAACCTGGAGGCAGTCTGAAGGGCAAAAAGATCTGCTTTTAGAGTACGCGTTATCATCCATCACAGAAACCCATCCTTTGTGTTTCTGCATAAATAGAATTGATCTGGGCATGCCTCTTGATTGGAACAAAAGAAAATGGTTTTATTTTTGTTTAAGTACTTTTATATTCTGCCTTTTCCCCCAAGGAGTGCAGTGGTTCTCTTGCCCTTTCCCGCATTTTATCCCTACAACAAACCTGTGGGGCAGGTTCGGCTGAAAGATAGTGGCTGGCCCAGTGACACCCACCCAGTTTGGGTCGGAGTAAGAATTGAACCCAGGTCTCCATGGTCTTAATCTGACACTCTAACCACTATACCACCCTGGCTTTCCAAGTGGGGTCAGTTCATTTAGCAGACACGGATGGTGTGGTTTAAGGCAGCTTGTTCCAGTGTTGGTAAACAAGCATGGGATGAGGCAATACAAAGTAAGACATGTCTTTTCATGTTCTTTTCTTAAGGGTGAGTTGCTCAGATAGAGGAAGCAAGCTCAGGACAGCAGTTACATAGGGCAGATGTGGGGAATCTCAAGCCCATGGGCAGAATGAGGCCCTCTGGGTGTTGGTATTTGGCCCTCTGAACTGGGGCTCTTTCCAGACCCAAGTGTTTCTGTTTTCTAAGAACTGTCCTGGATTTACAGAAGCCATCCTGGCTTCTGATTTCGTCTTGGAATGTCCTGCTTTTCTTCAGGACATCCCTGTTTTCATCAAAGTAATATTGGGGTGTGTGGGGTTATGCGACCCCCGGACCAAGGAGATAAGTAACTATACAACCTCCAGAAGACATTTGAAGGCAGCCTTGTATAGGGAAGATTTTTTAAAAAATGTTTTATTGTGTTTTTATGTATGTTGGAAGCTGCCCAGAGTGGCTGGGGCAACCCAGTCAGATGGGCAGGGTATACATATGATGATGATGATGATGATCCTGATGATGGAATAAGATGTCCCTATTTTCTATTGGGGAAACGTTGGAGCAGCGGCGTAGCGTGGGTTGTCAGCACCCGGGGCAAGGCAAGTAATTTGCGCCCCCTAACCCGTGGATTTGCGCCCCCTAACTTGTGGATTTGCGCCCCCTAACCCGTGGATTTGCCCTAACCCCAGATGTTGCGCCCGGTGCGGCCTGCCCCCCCTGCACCCCCCACGCTATGCCACTGCGTTGGAGGCTATGTCTTTCTAGGCCACACCACCCACTGGTGCTGCTCCTTGAGTGTTCTTACCTATCCAGAATGCGTCCTTGAACTCTGATAATGCCCCTTGCTTACTGGATGGAGGATAGAGGGTGTGTGTGTGTGTAGAAACTGGACTCCTGTGCAAAGATAAAATTTACATTCATCGCTTAGCCCACTTTTATTGCGTGTGACCATCAGAAGGCTCCCCAGAAGCAGCAGACATCAGACCAAATGACTGCCTCATGCTGAGAGCTACCCAGGTGGCACAGGGAGTCAGCTACCTGGTTCATCCTACTTCTGCCAGAAACTTGAGTCTCCTGGTACCTTAACAAACAGAATGACACTATTTCCTGGAGTTTTGGAAACTTCTGGGAAGGGGTTTTCTTTGGTGGGTGCAAAATAGCACTGTGGATGGGTGGTTTGAGCAAGACAGGCATTTGTATATATTCCTTACCAAGATTGCTCATTGGGTTTTGTAGGAGGCAAAGCTTATTATAGCAGTCATCTTTCTGAGTGTGTGGCTTGTCATTACCTAGCTTTTATTTGTTTTCTTTTGGAGCATACACAGTTGTTATTGGAGGATAACAAATGCAGAACATAATGGAACTTGGAGGAATAGTGATACAAGATTTATCTTGAGCGCCATGCCTGTTGCAAATAAACAGGTCCATCTGTCTTCATTTCTCTCTGGAAGAGAATTTGATCATGCACTACGGGTTACTTTTTATTGTTATTTATGATGGCGATTGGTTGTGTGTTCATTTGCTCTATGGATAAAAAAGAGACAATTTTAATATGAATATTAAAGGAACACGAACATCATGGATGCCATCCTGCACCTACTGGTTAGCTTTCAGCTTTTGTATCCTGCTGTCCTCCACTGAACATAGTTTGGTATATATGAGGCATGGGTTACCCTCATTTTCTTCGCAATAGTCTTGTTAGGCTGGGAAGACGTGACTGGCCCAAGATCAGCCAGTGAGCTGAATGGCTGAGTCAAGATTTGAACTCAGATCTTCCTGCTCCAAGTTAGATGGTTTATCTATTACACCACAGTGGATCACTTGCAAGCCAATTGCATCTATATTTTCTCAGAAGTAAATCCTATTGTGTTCAGTGGAGCTTAAAAAGGTAAAGGTAAAGGACCCCTGACAGTTAAGTCCAGTCACAAATGACTCTGGGGTTGCGGCGCTCATTTCGCTTTACTGGCTGAGGGAGCCAACATTTGTCCGCAGACAGTTTTTCCAGGTCATGTGGCCAGCATGACTAAGCCACTTCTGGTTAAACCAGAGCAGCGCACGGAAACGCCGTTTACCTTCCCGCCGGAGCGGTACCTATTTATCTACTTGCACTTTGACGTGCTTTCGAACTGCTAGGTTGGCAGGAGCAGGGACCGAGCAATGGGAGCTCACCCCGTTGCAGGGATTCGAACCGCCGACCTTCCGATCGGAAAGCCCAAGAGGCTCAGTGGTTTACACCGCAACGCCACCTGCATCCCTCAGTGGGGCTTACTCCCAGGTAAATTTGCATAGGATTCAGTAATTAAGGACTGTGATTCACCTTGAGCTCGGCATTTGAGGCTTACTTCCGAGGGAGACACATGTAGGATTGCACTGTCAATTGCTTGATAAATTCCATTGAACTTAATTGGAAGCTGAGGAAGGGGAAGCTGGTGGACTCTTTAGGGCAATAGAGTGGCACCATCTCTCTCCCTGGCCCCATCCCTTCACTGCTCCACCTCATTTAGCGATATTGAATAGTGTTATTCTTCTAGTGCCACTTATTTAAGCGAAGGTGTTGAGTGAGCACCATAAAAATAATTTATATTTGCGTAGGCTTTTTCTAAGTGCTCCAAACAGTTTACAGACATGTCAGTAACATTTGGCAACATCTTTATGATAGTTCACCATTATTATCTCCATATTATAGACTGGTAGGTAGAGGCTACAAGGGTATAGATTGTATAAGGCCGTTTGCTGGCTGGATAGCTCAGTTGGTTAGAGCGTGGTGCTGATAACACCAAGGTTGCAGGTTTGATCCCCGTTTGGGGCAGCTGCATATTCCTGCATTTCAGGACATTGGACTAGATTATCCTCAGGGTCCCTTCCAACTCTACAGTTTTATGATTCTAAGAGATTTCAGCCAGCACTGTTGGGTCATTCTTGTAAGCACTATACCACACTAACACTTCTCTTCCGAAAAAGAATAATTAAGTACTTTTATTTTGGGTGCTACATATTTATTTTGCTTCTGAGGCTCAACTGTTGTATATTTTGCAGTTTCAATTTATATTCTGCAGCTAGAAACTCTTAGCAGCCTGAGGCAATCCTTCAGTTTATCTCTATTCTTAAAATATTAATTGCTTCTTAAATCCTGAAGGCAGAAGCCATCTAATGAAATTAAGATGTTCGATTCAAAAGAAAAGTTTCTACAACTTGTGTAAATGTGCATGCACACAAAAAATGTGAATGCAGCAGATTGCTTCAGATGACGGATGTTCTGATCCTTCAAATAATGGTTTGGAAGATTGGAAAAGTGCAACACGGAACATGTTCCCCTCCCCCTCCCTTTTCACTTTCACATGTTTTGGCGTTTGGGTTTTATTTTTGCATGTCATGGTTTGGAGTTTGTTGCTAGGCATGAAATGCCTGATGACGATGTCACTGCAAGTTTGCTTGGAGAAAAGTGGAAATGGCATGATGCAGGGTGGATAGAGGAAGAGCAGAGAGTGCAAAAGCCCATTGAATGTTGCTGATCTGTCAAATCATGGTTTGTAGTCGAGATTCTTAATCTGTGATCCATTGACCCCATGGGGGGGGGAGTGTCTCTGAACTAGGCACAATAGATATACAGTGGTACCTCAGGTTACATATGCTTCAGGTTACATACACTTCAGGTTACAGACTCTGCTAACACAGAAATAGTGCTTCAGGTTAAGAACTTTGCTTCAGGATAAAAACAGAAATCGTGCTCCGGCGGTGCGGCGGCAGTAGGAGGCCCCATTAGCTAAAGTGGTGCTTCAGGTTAAGAACAGTTTCAGGTTAAGAACAGACCTCCGGAACGAATTAAGTACTTAACCAGAGGTACCACTGTACTGTAGAGCTATGAATTTCCTTCATTATTTCTCCTATTACTTTTCACAAATTTCTTTGTGGGAAAAAATCTGGAGAGAGGGGAGTTTTCATCAGATTCTCTAAAGGGGTCCATGACTGCCAAAAGGCTAAGAAGCAATGGTTTGGGAAATATATATATATATATTATTTCGGCAGTGTCACCCATTAGCTCTGAACCAGTGTTCCTGATGAGGAATCTAAAATGTTTTACAGTAAATAAAATCAGGAACTCTGTTTCACGGCTTTTGCCTAGTGAAAATGTTAAGATAAACTGACATTCTCAACTCTCAAAAAAAAACCAACTTGCCTTGATGGAAAAATTGACATTTATGAGTCAACTGGCTCATAAATTCCCCACCCAATCTAACAGTATAGCTTGGTAGTTCCTTTTCTGTGGTTCCACAGATGGTAGATAACAAGGCCTGCTCATGGCAGCCTTTTATCATATCATTGTGTGGGTGGGGTGTGTGCTTAGCAAAACCAATCTTTGCTGCACTCTGGTCAGCACTCTTGATGCTTGGGGCCACAAGTGTGCAGCCTGTTAATGATAAATCTCTGGGCTGGGGCCACACATGAGCACAGGGCAGGGAATACTGGCTGGGCAGGTGTTTTGGTCCATACTAGTTGTCTTATGCTAAATGCTTTAGAGGTTGCAACTACTGGTCTCCATACAGTAATTCATTAGTTAAAATCTCACACTGAATGCAAAGTATAATTTACTTTATTATACTTTATTTACTTTATATACTCATGCAAAGTATAATTTACTTTAATTTTGGCATAATATTGTGTATATCACATTGCAGGAACAATGCAAAAAGTGGCAGAAATGTGTGTATGTTTTTAAAAGAAACGCCTAGCTTATTAGAATTCAGATTAATTAGGAATTGTAATCAATTTTTTGAGCATCATGTTCCGGAGGAGAATTTTTTTCTACTTTGTTTCAGATGTCACTCCCAGGATATGGTCTGCTTAAACTGCATTTCCACGCAGTTGCTGGGGAAAAAATAATAATTGCAGGTTTTGATTTCCATTACAGAGTCATTAATATTATTAATGAGAGTTCTGATGGATAAGCACACTTAAGGAGGATTATCTCTGGGAATTGGGGGCATTACTGTTTGCTAATGGGATAGAATTGGCATATGGAAAGTTGTGTCAGTCTGTAGCAAAATAATAAACCTGTTTTGGATTGTACATACTTGATTTCGGTTAGGAGAAGAAACTAGCCTCTTTGCACCGAGGCAATTCAATTTGAGGGGAGCGGGGTCAGTACTGATTTGTTGTCTTTTCAAAGCAGGCATGATTTGTCATCTCTAAGCTGTTGCAGTATGAACTAATTAATCTTTTTCTGCTACAGTGCTGCATTTATTAAATGCCTACTTCTGTTGCCTTCAGTGCCATTCATAAAACATGCAAGTTACGTTCTGACTCACAGTTGCAAGTGTGTATAAAGGGAGAATTTGAGCCAGTACTTTATTCGCTCGCTGGGCATTTTCTGCATCTGTTAATCACCAGTGAATTGTTTGACTGTAATTGATGCTTGTACTGCTTTCTAAATTATTTTGCATATTCAATGTTAAGTATTGTAACTATGTCAAGAGGGATGCTACTATCATTGTGCCTGGTGGCTTGACTCAAGAAGTGACTGGAATGTGTGTGTTTTTATTCTGCCAAGCATAGCAAACATTTCACAGGTATTTGGATGGAGGTTTTGTATGATCCATACCTAGGTCCAGGTTTGCTCTTTTCTCAATACAGTCTGATGGCAAATGGTGATCTCTGTGGTCCATAGGCCACTTTGACAGGTTTGGGACACGTGGGTGTCATTTGGCGAGAAAAGTGTAATGGATCACATTAGGACTGCTGCCAGTGCTAATGTGGTCCATGGGCCAGAAATTCCCCGTGCCTGCTATGGTGGTGATGATTTAAATATTCTTCTCCACTTGCTGGGGATAGGAAGCCATAAATCTTCTCTAGACTCTGTTATGTGCCAGGTAGTGTTTTTTTCTGCAGCTTATATAAATATATTTACCTATAGTTGCTTTACAACATTCCTAAATTAAAGGTAAAGGTAAAGGTACCCCTGCCCATACGGGCCAGTCTTGACAGACTCTAGGGTTATGCGCCCATCTCATTCTATAGGCCGGGGGCCAGCGCTGTCTGCAGACACTTCCGGGTCACGTGGCCAGCGTGACAAGCTGCATCTGGCGAGCCAGCGCAGCACACGGAACGCCGTTTACCTTCCCGCTAGTAAGCGGTCCCTATTTATCTACTTGCACCTGGGGGTGCTTTCGAACTGCTAGGTTGGCAGGCGCTGGGACCGAGCAACGGGAGCGCACCCCGCCGCGGGGATTCGAACCGCCGACCTTTCGATCGGCAAGTCCTAGGCGCTGAGGCTTTAACCCACAGCGCCACCCGCGTCCCCCACGTTCCTAAATTAATTGACTACAAATGAACTTTTAAAATAGATCAGATCTCCCCAGGAAACAAAAACATTTGTGGTTGTCAAGAAATGCCACTGCCTCATGGGTCTGGGTCCTCTCCCTGATTTTGTGGATACAGCACAAAATGCACACGAAACGATTTTCATGTCAGGGGTAAGTCATCACACTGTTGTTATCCCTTTCCATATCAGAGCTGCGCCGTTGCCATCCAGCCAGGATTTGGTGAGGCAGCTTGCTCTGCTCCTGCACCTGACTAGCAGTCCAATCTTATCAGGTGCAGAGGTCAGTTCATCTGCCTCTGCCCTTGGCTTGGAGCTGTATTGGTGACAGGAAATGGAGGCTTGTGATAGGCCACCAAGAGGCCTATTGATGTCTTTAAATCCTGGGATTATTTTTTTAAAAAAATCATCAGTATAGTAATGATAATGACAATAATTTGAATTAGCTCTCTGAATTTAGCTAGGCTTTCATTAGGGAAGTCTAGTTTATAAGTTGCCTCATCCATCAGTTTTGTGTGCGTATTTTGGGTGGCGGTGAGGAATACTCATTCCCCAAAGATTCCTGGAGGACAGCCTTTATGTCTGGGATAACCCACTCCTCTCACTGGTCAGGCAGGGTCACATGAATAGTCCTTGCTTCTTACTCATTACTTCTTACTAGTGGGAAACTTGACCACTCCATTGACTTTAGTTTTGGGAGTGTGCTTTAATGCTTTGCATAACTTCAGAAAACTGATACCAATCTTTTAAAATGCATGTGCACTTAAATTGAGCATCTTTATGCATTTTCATTTAATTTATTTGATTTTGCTTTTTATCAAAAGGCATGCAAGACTCCAAATAATGATTTAGAGACTGAGGATTGGAAACTAGGGTGGGTTTTTATATCCCACACCATCTCTCCTGTTTCTTATTGTTTGCCTTTTGGTTTTCAGTTTAACCCTAACCATAGTGTCTTGTGCTGTCCGAAATGGTAAGCTCTGATTAGTGCTAAACTACAAATTAAAAATGAAGGAACGTGCTAAACTACAAATTAAAAATGAAGGAACACAAGAGCAAGTGGAGGAAGTGAACGAGCATGTTGCCAAAATCATTGTTTGCTATATTAAAAGTTTCAAAGCTTTATAGAAAATTCAAGCTCAGAGAATTTGTTTAGCTTTGCATAAATTACAAATGGAGAGCTTTTAAATTTGTGTTCATATTCTGAAATGAAGCTTTGTTTAAAAAAAAGATCCAAACCAAGTTTTTATAGGTTCTAACATTTGTACTTTTGTGACTGTGTTTTAATAATCGAGGGGTGCAGCTACTATAGGGAAGTATAAATGCTTTTGCTCAGTGTTCCTCAGCTTCATTCTAAAAGTAACTTGTCGCACTATTAATCAGATTCATAAACAATATTGTGCATAAAAGAAATATTTGTTTAACATATTATGCTTTGCTTCAGAATGGGTGGATGATTCCCTTTGCTTGGCTGAACTTAGTCAGCTCCTGCTCCTTGGTGGTAATCATTAATGGAACCAGCGCAGTCAAGCTGGAACAAGTGCAAAGAGCACAATCATAAGAATAGAGACTTAAGAGAAGAGGTTCAAGGAAGTTGGCCTCTTTTTTTGCTCACTTAAAAAAGACCCTAGATGAGAATGAATGCATGAGTTGGTATGTAGGTGAGATAAAGAGAGGTTAGAGAGAGAGAACCTTTACATTGAGGGTGATGATGTCAAGAAACACGTGGCTTTCAAACAGAACATTGCTATATTTAGTTTGGGAATCAGAAGCTTTCCAATGATTAGATATTTATTAAAAAGTTCTAAAATTTGTGGCTAACCGTGGACAATTTGTGACCTAACATGAAACACTTAAATGATCCCATATCCTGTCTCGCTTTTGCATGGTGACACCTCTTCCAGCTTAATCTCTCTGTGGTTTATTAGGCCCTGTGGGAATTGTCATGCCCCTCAACAAATGTACCAAATTAAAGTTATTTCCACCTGTGCCTTTTGCTGCATTTCTGCCCCTCATAGGCTGCTTCTTGCCCTGAGCTTTCCAGGCCCATTTTATTTATGAATGAATGAATGAATAAATGAATGAATGAATGAAACTTACATACCACTTGTTGTCAATTGGCCACACAGTGGTTTACAACATAGTAACAAAGGTGGATCCAATGAGGCAGTATGCTAGTTTCTACATCACCTCTCACACCCGTTTCTGTCCTCCATCTTGGCAAGCAGGGACACATTCTGGCCATGCAGAAACACTTCAGGAGGATATGAAGTAGATCTGGGAAATGATGTGGCTTGGGAAAAGAGGGCGAGTGTTGAGGAGTGGATGTGGCCTGGGAAGAGTCCAAAGGACCAGACACAGAAGTCTAGAGGACTTCATGTGGACCACGTCCCTGTCTTTTGAGTGTTGTCCATATCCTTCTCAGTTTTAACCCCACACTCATTAAGGAGAGGTTTTGGCTGACCTGATGAAAATTGAAGGCTCCATGTGGTTGAAATTAAGGACAATTTCCTGGTTTCTTGAGTTTAAAGTGGCTGCCACACATCTGCTTGCTCTAAGACTAGCCCCCCCCTTTTTTAAATAAAGAAGATACTACTATTTTGATACCTATTGGTAATTATGTTGGTTTGGCCCACAAATTCAATAGATTTGTACTACAGTGGTACCTCAGCTTAAGTACTTAATTCATTCCGGAGGTCCGTTCTTAACCTGAAACTGTTTTTAACCCGAAGCACCACTTTAGCTAATGGGGCCTCCCGCTGCTGCTGCGCCACCGTAGCCCGATTTCTGTTCTCATCCTGAAGCAAAGTTCTTAACCTGAAGCACTATTTATGGGTTAACGGAGTCTGTAACCTGAAGCGTATGTAACCTGAAGCGTATGTAACCTGAGGTACCACTGTATAGTCATTTTTTTTTTTTAAAAAGTTACAGGCCCATTGCTGACAAGAAAATACAATGTTTCTTTTCATGACATGTCAAATGCAGTTCAGAAATTTGGTTGAAATTAAGTCCAATGAAGCAGTCAGTTGGAATACTTAAAATTCTACACCAGAGTGTCATGTAGTTATTCCTCCAAGAACTCTGAACCCATTTTGATTTTGCAGTATACTGTGTGTGTGGGGGGGTGTTCTTCCATCGAGGCTTTCTAGTAATCTGGAGCGGTGACCCAAATAAAGACTCAGCCACATTTGTGCAAGTCTTACTGATCTTGCCAAGCATAAAAGGCAGCGGGAGGACCATCTCTACTTTTTAATGAAGTGGGTTTTGCTTTTGTTTTGTTTTGGTTTTTGTTTTTTTTAAAACACACACATTCCATTCCAGCATCACTCCTTTAACTGTATTAATGGCTCTGTAAAATGTAACTGGGATGGTTTAATTAACACTCAGTGTCTGCCCACTTGAAAGACTTGGGAAAACAAAGCCATTTTAACACTAACCTGCTACTTTTGAGAGAGCCAGCTCAGAATGTGACGCAGGCGGGATATTATAATTGTGCCAAGGAAGGCTCTTGTAATGATTGCTTTACAGTGGTACCTCGGTTTATGAACTTAATCTGTTCCAGAAGTCCGTTCTTAAACCAAAACCATTCTTAAACCAAGGCACGCTTTCCCTAATGACGCCTCCCACCGCCAGTGCCCTTCCATTGTTTTGATTCCTTTCTTAGACCGAGGTAAAGTTCTCAAACCGGGACACTATTTCCGGTTTTGCGGAGTTTGTAAACTGAATCGTTCTTAAACCGGACTGTTCTTAAACCGAGGTACCACTGTGTTTGGTTATTCCTTGCTCATGATGCATGCATTGTCATTCTCATTCACCTTAAGCAGAATATGTGGTTCTTTCCCCCTCACACCTCTTAAGCAATATGGGCTAAGCTTTGACATGTAATATGAGAGTTCTTGTTTGTGGTGTACCTTAGAGAGAGCTCATTTACCATGAGCACAGGGAAGGGAGCTTCCATAAGAAAAGGGTTACCATGGGTGGGGTCATCCTAGATGTGGAATATTAACCCTATGCAAGTCTTCCCAGATGGTGGCCCAGAGACTGATACTGATGGATTGGGGTAATAAAGATATGATACCCTTTAATCATTGGATTGACAGTATGACAACAGTTGCAATTTATGAATGGACTGCTTACAGATGCAGACTTTGTTTGGATAAATATGATAACATTTGGAGTGGGTTTATACAGAATATACAGAATGTAGCAGGCTATTAACATCTACATAAGTATTAGGAAAATAAAACTGTATCAATTTATATGAGAATATATTGCATTTTTGTGTATATATTTTTCTTATAAACATTTTTGTTTTTTCTCCCTCTCACATTTCCTTCTCTTTTTCTGTATCACTTTATTTCTTTATAATTGTATTTTTTTTCAAAATAATAATAATAATAATAATAATAATAATAATAATAATAATAATATTCCCATAAGTAAATCGCTGCCGAGTTCAGTAGGACTTACTCTCAAAGAAGTCATATAGCATTACAGTCTAATCTTACAAAGAAGCATATTGCTGCATTCTTTGTGTGTTGAGAGTGGATGTGTCTTAAGGCAAGGTGTAGAAAGTCGCCTTTCAGTTTCATGTCTCCTGGGAATTAGTTAAAGATCCGCTCCCTTTCACACTCACACACACCCTGACCAGGCCACATGGGTTATGCTCTTCCAGGCATAGTCCCACTGTGCTGCAGTATGGATCAGAATACTGTAGACATTAGGATAGGGCTTATCTTATGTGATTTCTGCCTAGAATGATACCCAGCTGCCTGCTTGCTGCATAGGATAATGTGGGTGGTTGGGTGTAAAGTTAACAAGGGACATTGCTTGAGATGTGTCAAGTTCCCATGCAATATCCCTCTGGCACAGGTAGCTCTGGTTGGGAGCAAACCATATCCCTAGGAATGTCATTGGCGCTGTTGTGTGTAGATACCTCTGGCACTTGTGTAAGAAGCACAACACACACAGCAGTCAGGTTCTCAGTTGATGAGCCATCTAGAAGCAGCATGTATTTTCCCAGTGCTAAAATGTTAGTTTCTCCACCTTCTAAGATGGGTCAGCAAGGTTTACCTCGCCTGGGGTGGTTCACTCCAGTGGAGATCCCTCTGTGGGCCAGAGCGCATGCGTGCATGAGCGCGCATTCCTGTGATTTTCGGCATCTGCATTTGCGCTGATGTGATTTTTGACATCTGTGTATGCGCAGACGCGATTTTTGGCATCGCAGAAGTGAGTCCCCGCGCTGTGCTGGTTTAGCGCAGCGCGTGGGGACTCGATGAGTGGGCTGCTTGGTTTGGGGGTGGCTCGTGGGCTGGTTAAATTACCCCTGTGGGCCGCTTATGGTCCATGGGCCTTAGGTTGCCAACCCCTGTTCTAAGACACCTATAGCCCCTGCAGAAAATGAGTTGCAGCTGTGCATTGCTTGAGTGGATTGTCTTGAAAGGCTGTGCAACTCAAAAGAAATGGAAGCAGAAGAGCTGAAGCGTTCATCTTCCGTCTGGTCTACTGAAAGACCCGGCTGTAATGCAGTTCTTTGACATTCCTTAAGACAAGCCTGCTGGCTTCTCTTGGTTCCTGCAAACTCTTGTTCTTTTTACAAGTGATTATTGTGGGTTTTCTACACTTAGCATTAAAAGCAGAAATAAAACCTGGCAGCATAATGTTATATCAATGATGCAATAATGGCGTGTGATTGTTATGTGTGCATAAAGAAAATTGCAGCTGAATAATGTGCAGCTAATAAGAGGTTTGGAAGTCTAAAAAGGCAATTTGTTTCAAATTTTACTAAGGTGGCTTTGCTGTGCTTTACTGGCATTAGCAGATTTCTCTGAAACACTACAGCATCATTTTTGTCTGAAGGAGAAGGTGACAATGTGCGCAGGATACGAATTTCTACTTTATAAATTTGATACTTGCTTGCCTTTCATATTGTCTCAGCTTGGCTACATTTACAATTTAGCTTCTACAGTGACATCTGGTGGTAGTTCAGAAATTCCTTAAGTAGCAGTTCTTTAAGGATTGTTTAAACTAGACATTGAGGCAGGGGAATTGAATTTGAGTGGGTCAGGACTGGGATCGAACATGGCTGATTTATAAAAGGCTCCCCAATTTTGAAGCAGATAAAATTCCGCTCCAGAGTTTACCTTGGCTCATAATGAGCTCACCTTGATGCCAGCTGTCTCTAGCCTTGCTTGCTATTGGTTTCCCTGCATTTCCAAACTAGCTTTATGGTAGTATGAAACTGATGTCAAAGAATAGCTCTCAGAGGAGCCATCTTAGTGACTACAACTCCCAGCATTACTGGCGGTATTGGAGGCTTCTGTGTAGGTAGTGCAGGTGTTCATTTTGTCACTGAAAACTCTACACATTTAAACATAGGTCTTCTGCTGACCTCAGCAGTTTTTGCTACCAGTTTACCTTTTCCATTCCACACAAGGCAAAGTTTGGAAAAGAAGAGAAACTTAGTGTAGTGGAGGGCTGATGTGAAGCATTCAGTACTGGTCTATTCCCCCCCCCCCCTTGTTACATGCTTTGGGAATTTTATGCAAATTGAAAAGTGGGCATTAATGTCCTAAATTGACAAATACTGTACTTTCAGATAGCTACCTTCCATCCATCCAAAATAGTTTGGAGAGCTCCACAGCTGCAGATCTCTCTGTCCTGTTATCGTTCTGTCCACATTGTGGTTCCCTACCTAAGCCACAACGGTGATGAAATCATGCCATATTGCCAGGTTTCTAAAAAAAATGGGCCTGCCAAAGGCTAGTTTAATTTTTTAAGCCACTCCATGACAAACCAGCAGGCCCCAACCAGTGGCGTAGCGTGGGGGGTGCAGGGGGGGACGGCCGCACCGGGCGCAACATCTGGGGTTAGGGCAAATCCACAGGTTAGGGGGCGCAAATCCACGGGTTAGGGGGCACAAATTACTTGCCTTGCCCCGGGTGCTGACAACCCACGCTACGCCACTGGCCCCAACTACTTCATGTAACACATTTATGTCATGGTGTAGACAGGGCCTGATACAAAAAATAAGTAGTTTAGGGCCTTTACAGCCGTTGCTTTCATCACTGGGATGCTACAAGGGGGAAAGGACCAGAACTCAAGTTTGTGTACACCCATCTTTTCCTTCAGGGAAAAGGTGACAAGTGCATTGAGTGACAGGTAACATCTGAACAGGCCTCGTACCTAATACTGATTCTTACCTCTCATGCTTCTATACTTTATGGTCTACAGTCATTGGCTGAATTTTCCCTTACAATTCATTTGTGATCACTAACTGCCTTTTATTGAGTTTTGTGCCATATATAAAAGTAGAATTTTTCATTTTGGTCTATACAAAATAGCAAGGCTGTGGAAACCATTATGCTTTTCATTTGTGACTTGTGGCAAAGACTTTTAAAAAAAAAAGCTGCCATGTTCAATAAAATCAATCATGTAGATATGATGCTCAACACTGTTTCTTTTCCTCCCTTTCTTATGCAGGTACAATAGCCACTGTTGATTTCCTTGACCGTGAGACTACTTCCTATTACTGGCTTACTGTTTATGCAACAGACAGAGGTGTTGTGCCTCTGTCTTCCTTCGTTGAAATCTATATAGAAGTTGGGGATGTCAACGACAATGCTCCGCAGACGACTCAGCCTGTTTATTACCCAGAAGTCATGGAAAATTCACCTAAGGATATGTCGGTCATTCAGATTGAGGCATTTGATGCAGACTCAGGGTCCAATGACAAGCTGACCTACAAGATTACCAGTGGAAATCCACAGGGATTCTTCTTCATTAATCCAAAAACTGGTAAGTGAATACCATTCTTGACATTTGCAGCTATGAATTGATTCTACATTTTAAAAATAGAAAGGGAAAGACTTGATTGGGAAAAAGAGAGGAACATTTCTGATTCTGAATTCTGATTTGTACTTGTGCAGGAAGTCCATGAATAGGATTGTTGATTCAGAGGTGATCTACACACTAATCTGAATTGCCATCATTTCAGAATGCAATGGAGAATCCCGTTTGAATGCTTTGTGCACAAAATCTTTCTGCAGATTAGAAATTAAGGCTTAGGCTTTTCTCCCAGGTATCCTGATGTTCCATGGGTTAGGAAGTCCTCTTTTTTAATGTGGTGCACAAACATGTGATCCTTCAGTTGTATGAATTAGTAATTCCAGGAAGTTTGTACTGTGTAGTTTTGCTGATCTACTAGCCTTCAGTGGTAGGGGGAAACACTTGGGATTTTTCTACTTAATGAATTGTATCTGGAAATATAACAGGTTGGACTGAGAGTAGGACAGGGGATGCAACAAAGTAACAGGAACTATGCAAATATTTATTGGACCTTTTGATAAACATAGGAAGATGAATATTTTGATACATGAGCAATACATGTACTAGGCACCTGGAGTGTCAGCTAAAGATCATCATTTGAGAGAAGGGATATTTTGGAGAACCAATTGGATACTGGTTAGACTGTCAATATTATACTGTATGTGGAAATCAGCAGTATAAGTGGGGATGAAGGTTTAAGCTTTGTGTGGCTTCTTGACCTAGTTTCTGTAGGATTAGTTCTGTGTTGAGTTATCATCTGGGATGATCTGATGGGTCACTTTTACCAAAAGAATGCCGTATCTTTGAAGACATGAGAAACTTTTACTCTGCATTCTCTTTATTTGTTGGGGTATACTTTTGACATGTTTCAGTTAAATTTTAACTCAGTTGTCTTGGCTCCACCAATGTGAGCTCAGTGGACAAATAAATTCCCAGCCACCAGACAAAATAAAGTGGTGAGGAGCTTAGAGGATCCCTCCACTCTAATTCTGGAATTAATTTAAAAATCACATAAAATCAAAATTCTACCTCTTGGGAGGCTTGGATAAGATTGAGCATGTTTGCTTCCTCGGTTAAAGCAACAGGAACTATTGGGGAAATCCACTCAAGTAAGTGACATTCACAAGAGTCCCCTTAATATCTTGGTGGAATAAACTTTGGCCCTAAGCATAACCCAGAGGTTATGGGGACAAACTCCATTTTGAATCTAGCACAGAGACAAAGCCAAGAGTGGTTGGGACATATCTCCTCCCCCTCCCTCCCTTTCCCCCTCTCTCTGTTGTCCCCCTTCCCCATTTTTTCTTTCCAACATCATGAAAATAGCCTGAGGGCTGCAGGTTCCCCACTCTTTATTTTGTGAGTAGTTTACAAACAAGAAATGCAATATTCAGTTATTGTGCCACCTATCTTAGCATTGTATGGGATGCGGATGGCACTGTGGGTTAAACCACAGAGCCTAGGACTTGCCGATCAGAAGGTAGGCGGTTCGAATCCCCGCGACGGGGTGAGCTCCCGTTGCTCGGTCCCTGCTCCTGCCAACCTAGCAGTTTGAAAGCACATCAAAGTGTAAGTAGATAAATAGGTACCGCTCCAGCGGGAAGGTAAATGGCATTTCTGTGCACTGCTCTGGTTCGCCAGAAGCAGCTTTGTCATGCTGGCCACATGACCCGGAAGCTGTATGCTGGCTCCCTCGGCCAATAAAGCGAGATGAGCGCTGCAACACCAGAGTCGGCCACGACTGGACCTAATGGTCAGGGGTCCCTTTACCTTTTATCTTAACATTTGGGTTAATCTTTTGGAATAATATTGAAATGGTTTGCAAAGAAATCTTGGATATTTCATCATCTTAACTGTGTGTTTCTGCTCTTACTTGTTCTGCAAACTTCCATCAAGAACTGCTGAAGTGCATTGTATGTGAAGTTTGCATTGAAATGAAAATTTCACAGGGCCAGAGACTGGCAATCCATGTTGAAATTTCCAACCAGCAACTTGCAGTCCTATCACTAGTCTATACCTACTTCAAGATGTACAATTTCATTAATACAGACCTACATTTTTCCTTTCCTGGATCTAATACTGTGAGTGGGAATACGACCATGGGAGTAGAGGATGAGGAGAAAATCAAGCCAAGATTAACTGAAAAACTGGTGGTCATTCAATCTTGAGAGTAGCTAGCTTTTTGACTATTTCATAGTTTTGATCCTTGTATCCATCTGTCTAAAGGGGTGATTTATTCCATTCATTAGCTTTTCAGACAGTTTCCTTCACCTCTCTGCCCTTCTTCATTTGAGCAATGGATTAAGGCTAAATATGCTACGAATGTTGTGTCTTAGATCTTTCTGTGTATATAATTTTTTTCTGTTTCCTTTTGTTGATACATATCTCAAAGCCCCCCCCCCCCCCGGGCACCTATACGCCTTTCTCTTTCTGGTCAATGGCATTTTCTCCAAAATTCTTGAGCCATGAATACCTTAAATGTTTGCTAGTTTTCTGCACTAAATTATTTGGGTCACTTCCTACCTTTAGATGTTGCTTAGCAAGAGTAGCAAAAATATAAGCATTTCATTCAAAAAAAAAAAAAACACCCCAAAACCCAGCAAGCGTTCATCAATTTTCCTTTTTAATTTTGATATTTCAGTTACTGCTTTGATGAAAAAACAATTCAAATACAGATACAGATATAAAGTAAAATAATAGATGAACAAAACCACAAGATCCCCTGCTTTCATATGCACACAAACGTAGACTTCAATGAGTTGTAAACAGGAATAATGTGGTATATATAGAGCACAGCGTTTCAGAATTCAAATATTGATCAACCTCCACTGGCCACCCAAGAAGACTGTGTCCTGATTGGGCTGTTTTTGTGGTTCTCTCTATGTAGGTCCCCCCCCCCCATAAAAAATCGTACTTCTGCAAACATTAGGGTGGATCATGCTACTTTTGCTCCAGAAACAA
Organism: Podarcis muralis; assembly: GCF_964188315.1. Classification (NCBI taxonomy): domain Eukaryota; kingdom Metazoa; phylum Chordata; class Lepidosauria; order Squamata; family Lacertidae; genus Podarcis; species Podarcis muralis. The sequence continues at coordinate 52,230,660 of NC_135663.1, read as the reverse complement.
TGGTGTTCACTGCCTGAACATGGGAAATAGAGGGGAAGACAAAATTCAGACTGAATTGGTTGGGAGGAAGCTTAAGTAAGCTTAAGTAAAATGTTGCATTTTAAATATTTCTTGTTCAGTATTGCAGAAAAATCTCTGTTGTTTCAGTTCTTTCTGAATTTGTTCTATTTCCCAGTAGCTGTCTGTATTCATAAAGTTGTGTGTGCAGGTCTCTCTCTCTCTCTCTCTCTCTCTCTTGGAGGAGGTGGGGGGGGAGAGTTCATTTTATTTTGAACCAATTCCATCTTTCTGTCTCCTTGCACTTTGAAGAAGGAAAGCATTCAACTTTTATTTAATTGTTAAGCATGAAAGCACCACATGAAATTGGAAGACAATGGCTGCGATTTAAGCCGCCCCAGTGCTAATGGCTCAGCCATGTGAGGCTCTTGAATTCAAGTAGAGAGAAGGAGAGGCTTGTTAATTACCTGGGGACTTACAACCATTAAATTGCAACTCCCAAACAAAAAAGGGTTGATTGATTCTCCAGGGATCTGTTTTAAATGCAGATATGTTAGCCCAGCACTACTGAAAGGTTCCTGGTTTGAAGCTTGAGGTCCTGGTGTTAAAAGATGCTGAGAGAGGGTATTTTGAAGTGAAATATGTGCTACCCTGCCTTGCTGGTAGCAGGTGTATAGCAGCTAGATGCTCTATGTAAGGTGTGTTGTTAACAGTGACAGCACGCATGCATTAGTTAACATCTGTTAAACAGGCACATGGACAGAAAACATCTACTCACGTCCAGGCTTGCTATTATTATCATGTTAGCCTATGTTTACTACATAGTGATGATTTCTATGTGCCATGTTAGTGTAAATGGGTACTGGTTACTGACAATGGCTTCCTTCATGGGCTATTGGTTATAAGACTATTCATCAGTATGGTTTCTCCCAGGGCTGTTTTTCTAGATAGAGGTGCCGGAACTCACCACAATCACCTCAGTTGTTCTCTAATAGTAGAAATGGCTCCCATATGAGAGGTGCCGGAACTGAGTTCCATCGGGTTCCAGCTGAAAAAAAGCCTTGCTTCCTCCTCTCCAGGCTACTCAGGACTATATTTTATCTGAAAAATCGAGAGGTGTGTTTGCTAGATTAGTGTGCCTCATTTCTTATGTTTACAAACTTTTAAAGAATTCTTTTGACTAGGCTTCATTTACAGATATAAAAACGGAGGCAATAAAGTCTTTGTGGATACATTTCTGCTTCATTCATGCAGGGATCTGCATTTTGATACCTATTAGACTTTTTGTGTCTGCTCTGTTTCAAAAACATAGTTTCATAGTTACTATTTGCGTTTATTAGTCACTTTATTCATAAAAAAACAACTCACAAAATAAAGTCCTATTTGTATCTTGTCCCATTTATCTGTCTCTTCTTAATACAAAATAGCTTTCCTGTTCTCTTTATTATTTGAGCAATAATATGCTGAGCAAAAGCATGCTCAGCATCCTAGTGAACTCAGCATATTGATGGACACTTCCATAAAGTTTAAACAAAGGAATTAATTTGTTGTTAACAAGGGCAGAGGAATCTCACTACAAGGTTTACTGGTGTCTATTAATCCTCAAAGCACTGTGAACTCGTAAAATGCGGAGAGCCAACGCCAGATAGTCTGCCTTACTTCTCCTATCATCTTACAACTTTCCTGACCCTTCTAGGGAACTGTGGTGGAAGATCTGAAGATTGAGTAAAATGAAATCGGAAATGGGTGCAGCTGTAAACAACATCCAAAGACTTCCTATCACATTGGGAAACCACTTTGTGCGGAAATAAATGACCTGTAGTTGCACAATAGCCTGTCATGGAGGATGCCTCCCTTGTTTAACTGCTTGAGGTTTTATATTTCCTGCATCAGGTTTAAGTCACATACTACATTAGCAGGAAAACACAAATTTCCATTCATTTGCTATGTTCAGTTCCTTTTGTGTTAGAAATAAATAAAAATTCTCCTCCAGGAGAAAATCATTTCTATAATTGTGTAATAAGTGTTGTTTTCCAGTTCAGTAAAGACGATTATCCAACCATACAGATTATGGATCCCAGTTGTTTCATATCAGTTTATGTCTAGAGACGGTAATGAAAATGTTGTGAACTGTTATGTAGTGATCATATGTCCTTAAGCAATATTTGATAGCAGAGTTGTAAAGAGATGGTAGTGTCATTGTAAACACAGATGAAAGGTGATTTTTTAAAAAAGAAAAAAATACGCTAAAACAGGAACAAGAATAACAAACATCTTCCAGACTTCCAAAATGCATAATTCTGTCCCATATATATTCTTGTGCACAATGATGACTTTTATTAAGAGCTCAACATGTTTTTGAACTGTTGGATAGGCAGCATAATTTGTGCAAGCTGCATTAGCTTGTTTATGGAATTTGAAAGTTTTAGACTTCGCCGGATGAAGGAACCTATACTAAAAGCAAGTTCCGCTTTCATTTGGCTCTCTGCACACGCAGAAAGAACAGAACTAAATGCAGGGTATACTTTTGAGTTCAAAGTGACTCAAGGCATGCAAAGTTTGTTGTTGTTTAGTCGTTTAGTCATGTCCGACTCTTCGTGACCCCATGGACCAGAGCACACCAGGCACTTCTGTCTTCCACTGCTTCCCGCAGTTTGGTCAAACCCATGCTGGTAGCTTCGAGAACACTGTCCAACCATCTTGTCCTCTGTCGTCCCCTTCTCCTTGTGCCCTCCATCTTTCCCAACATCAGGGTCTTTCCCAAGGAGTCTTATCTTCTCATGAGGTGGCCAAAATATTGGAGCCTCAGCTTCACGATCTGTCCTTCCAGTGAGCACTCAGGGCTGATTTCCTTAAGAATGGAGAGGTTTGTACTTTCCCCTGAACATGATTTAAAGTTAAGTTCAGTGGAGCAATTATACCAAGGCACAAAATAATTCCCGCAAGGCCTACATGGGTGACAAATTTATCCTTTTTTATGTAGTTGGGATTGGGGGTTTTGTTGGAGAAGCTTCAGACAAATATGAAAAGTATGAAAAGTGGGCACCTGATATCTCTACTAAACAGTAAGTTCAGGACTTAGATCTGAAGGTGCAGAATGCCTTGCTGAAGATTTGCAGGGTCTGCGTCTGGTTAGTTCTGAGATGGAAGACTACCTAGGTATCACTGCCTTGAGTTCTGCTGTGGAAGAAAGGTGGAGTATATGTGTATTACATAATCACATTTTTTTTAGGCTGTAATAAGCTAATTCTTAATGTTAGCTCCATGTTCTGTACATATGGGGACAGCAGGGGATGCAGTCATTGTCTCAGTTCCATCACTGCTCCTCTAGCCCCCAACGTGTGGGGAGTTGTAAGCTGTGATGACAGTGACCAGGTTGTGCAGGAAGAATGCCCACTTAGGAGTGAAGCAGCTGACCCCCGAGCAAAGAGTAGGCCTCAACAGAGGAGGGTGGGACTCTTGCCAATGGTTTCCAGTCACAAGAAAGGAGAGTCCAACTCAGCATCAGGAAGAACTTTCTGACAATAAAAGCTGTTTGACAGTGGAACAGACTCCCTCGGAAGATGGTGACCTCTCCTTCATTTTAAGCAGAGGTTGGATGGCCATCTGTCGTGGATGCTTTAGTTGAGATTCCTGCATTTCTAGATGATCCTGGGGATCCCTTCCAACTCTTATGATTCTGTCACTACAGACGTCCTTTACAAACATGCACATGTAGCATAGCTGTCAACTTACAGATTTGAAAATAAGGGACCAGCAGCCCCGAAAATAAGGGATCAGCAGCCCAAATAAGGGATTTTCCGGGCACAGGTATGTTCAACTTCTGAGCCCCCTCTGAGCCAAAGGCAGAAAGCCCAGCCAGCAGCCAAACCGAAGCCTCAAGTTGTTGCGTTCGCAAAGTAAAGGAAGGACTGGACCCTGATTAAAAATCAAGACACGAGGCTTTGACCAGCAAGGCTCTCGGAGAAAGTGCGTAAATCGCCAGGCCATTTTATTAGCAAAAGAATCTTTTACACAGTGCTCGTAAGAACAAATCATATTTCCTCTGAGCATTTCATCAAACCCCACGTGGGGAAAAAGTAACACTACAACACTAATTAGCATGCATATATTTTGGGGTAAATATGTTGAGAACTACAAAGGGGTAGTAAATAACTTGAGAACTACAAAGGGGTGCATCTGGCAACCCCGGAGGTAATAAACAAGCAATACACATATGATAAGGAGGAAGGCCAGGAGGACAACAATCACTATCACCTTCATGTGAGATCTGTTTCCTGGCCCTAAAAAGGGCATGAATGTAGAATCTTATGGGATTTAATCAGAAATTATCGTCAATATATCAAACCCAGTCAACACAATGTCTTCATCATGGACACGATGGCTTGATGTATATTTTATAATTCCTCATGGTAATCCCATCTGACCCCTACATCAAGTGGTGGTTCCCACAGCGCAGCAACCCGGCAAAGGGTTTGCAGCAAGGAAAACCACCGTCACCTTTCCTCTGGGAAGCGATGAGCAAAGGCGAGTCCCCAGGCAACGCAGACGATTTGATCGGCACAAGGCATACAAGCTCCACCCCCCAGTCGTTCTTAGCCTCCTTATTGGGTGAGCAATGCAGCCAAGCAACACAGTTGGAGCCTCCCTCCTCCCTGGCCGGCAGGGAGGGAGGGAGGGGAGCTGCTTCCTTTGAAACCCAGGAAATTTAAGGGACATCATCAATAAGGGACAGCAGCGGGACACGGCGCTGGGATAAGGGAGTCTCCCGCCAAATAAGGGATGGTTGACAGCTATGACATGTAGCTGTCTCTGATTAGAAGAGCATAGGTTTGCTGTGCCAGTCTGAACATAGGTCCAGTGGCAGACTGTGAAGAGGCATGGAGTTTACTCTTCAATATTTTGTTAATGTTCCTTGGTTTAGGAGTAGCAATTTAAAGAGACAACCAGGGATGTATCTACTTGTAGGGACTGGTAGCGTTCAGGCATCATGGTAAGCAGTAGTTGATGGTTTACCAGACATGACTGGGTCATGCCTGTTTTGCTGCTTCTGGTCTCACTGGGGAGAAACAAACCTTGGTGCATAAGAAAAGCCCTGCTGGATCAGACTAAAGACTGATGTAGTCTGGTGTCTTAAAGCAGCCAACGTTATGGCCATGGGAAGCCCTCAGGCAGCATATGAGCCCAGCAGCACTCTCCTCCCTTGTGCCTCTCACTATTTTAAAACCTTGCAGCATAAACAGAGTTCTCTCGGTCCACAATATACTGCTTTCAATGGAACAAACACTGATAGGCATTCAAATACACCTCTGCAGCGGAGATGTGCATTTTAGGTTTGTATGTGAATGTGTATTCCACCAAAAGGAAGATAGTGTGAATAGATGGCATTATGTACTTGAATGCTCATTTGATTTTGGCTGATGGTTCCCAATCCAGCTAATGTTATTTGCAGAAAGCTACTTCTGCATATGGATCTCCTTTGGTGGATAAGTCAAGGAAGTGTAAGAGTGTGAGCAGCTCCTGTCACTTGGTCCCTGCTCCTGCCAATCTAGCAGTTCGAAAGCACTTTAAAGTGCAAGTAGATAAATAGGTACCGCTCTGGTGGGAAGGTAAACGGTGTTTCCGTGCGCTGCTCTGGTTCGCCAGAAGTGGCTTAGTCATGCTGGCCACATGACCCGGCTCCCTCGGCCAACAAAGCGAGATGAGCGCCGCAACCCCAGAGTCGTCCGGACCTGGACCTAATGGTCAGGGGTCCCTTTACATTTACCTTTACGGTACCTTTACTTCTGCATATGGATCTCCTTCAGCGGATAAGTCAAGGAAGTATAAGAGTGTGAGCAGAGAAGAGAGCTGGAAACAAATTCCGTCTTTGCCCCTTACCGTCATCTGTTTCGTCCATGTCATTTTGTTATTTGCAGAAGGGCAGCACAATTTCCCCACTTTAATCTTGCACTCTGCTGCCGTGCTTCAAATTTGAAGAAATACTCCTTTTTCACTTTTATGGGTTTTCAGTCTTCTTACATGTTCCCTTTTGCCCCGCTGAGAAGTAAACAAGGGAGTCCTGTACAGTATCGTTTTTCAAACCCACTGCCATCCTAAGCCATTTGAGACCAGTTTTTCAAACAAACAGTACAAAAGCTTCTAAAGCCAATGAAACAAAGCCATCTAGAAAAGCTTTCTCACTCAGCCCTCTAGAAGCATTTTGTTCAAATATTAGCCTTTCCAATCATTCAGACTCGTAGTCTGGTGAATCTGATGTCAAACAATGAAACCATCAAAACAGGTAAAAAAAACCTGTCATACTACATGGTGATATATATACATATCTTTCTGCTTTCCTGCTGCTATCCCATGTTTACTTTAAACAAAATGGAGTAATAGAATAGAATAGAATACTGCATTTAAAATACAAGGTTGTACTTTTTAAAAACAACAACACCCCCACATTATACAGTCCTGAAACAGTCATACCACTACTGTTCTGCGCAGTTTTGAAGGCAGCGCTCAAGTGGGATAATTAGAGATATGGGTTGAATTATCTGTTTTGTGATGTAATTAATTGCAAAGATTCATATTGTGCCTTTTTAATCAGGTCCGCCCGGCCACTTTAGCCAGTCCACACCCTTCTGCACTACACCTGACAGGGCAGGTGGGGATAGGTGAGGGTGGGTCTTAGTTGAAATATTATTTGCAGACACAGCTGACCAGCTCTTCAGTGGTGCCAACAAAGCCTCTTTCAAAGGGCATGGTGAGATAGTGCTTTGAGAGGGGGCTCTTTAATACATTTTCAGAAGCCCTTCTCAAAGTACTGTTTTCTGCACCACTTTGAATGGAGCTTCAGAAGATCCAATGGTCAGCCAGTTGTCATATCTTCAGAAGTCCACTTCAAAGCGCTGTGCTGATTGACTGGCAGGGGGGCTCCGCCCATCTTGTCAGATTTGACCCATAGGGGGTTCTTCTTGTTGTTATTAATATAAGCAGTGGGCCTTCTCGGTAGTGGCACCTGCCTTGTGGAATGCCCTCCCATCAGATGTCAAAGAGAACTAGATGTCGAAGAGAAAAACAAGATGTTTTAGAAGACATCTGAAGGCAGCTCTGTTTAGGGAAGCTTTTAATGTTTGATAGACTACCGTATTTTAATATTTTGTTGGAAGCCGCCCAGAGTGGCTGGGGGTATTTATTATTATTATTTACCACCCATCTGACTGGGTTGCCCCAGCCACTCTGGGGTGGCTCCCAACAAAAATAGTAAAAGCACAATACAACACCACATGCTAAAAACTTCCCTGAACAGGGCTGACTTCAGATGTCTTTTAAAAATCACATCTGTTTGACATATGCTGGGAGGGCATTCCACAGGACGGGCACAACTACCGAAAGGGCCCTCTGCCTCAATTCCTGTAACCGCACCTTTTAGCAGTGGCTAAAAGTTTCCTGACCCCTCTGCTATAATAAATATAAAGGTGCTTAATTCTCCTCTACCAGAAGAGGACTTGATTTCTTTGTCAATTATGTCACAAGAATGGTTCTCTGAAAAGCAGGGTCTAAGCTTTACACACTAAAATGATAATTTAAGGCACTTGCATTATTTGGCAGCCTGACTGTACAAGCCAAATGCGCCAGTAAATAGGTGTTACACTAGTTAGAAATGCTGTGCTGGCAAGATATTACAGGTCAAGGCATTGGTAAAGGTAAAGGTAAAGGTACCCCTGCCCGTACGGGCCAGTCTTGCCAGACTCTAGGGTTGTGCGCTCATCTCACTCTATAGGCCGGGAGCCAGTGCTGTCCGCAGACACGTCCGGGTCACGTGGCCAGCGTGACAAAGCTGCTCTGGCAAGCCAGCGCAGCACACGGAACACCGTTTACCTTCCCGCTAGTAAGCGGTCCCTATTTATCTACTTGCACCCGAAGGTGCTTTCGAACTGCTAGGTTGGCAGGCGCTGGGACCGAACAAAAGGAGCGCACCCCACCGCAGGGATTCGAACCGCCGACCTTTCGATCGGCAAGTCCTAGGTGCTGAGGCTTTAACCCACAGCGCCACCTGCGTCCCTCAAGGCATTGGACCAGTGCTCAAATAGCTGACGGAGGACATTGCACTGAAACATCAATATTTTGAAACTATTGGGGTGCAGTCACCATGTGCAACAAATCTTGCAGCAAAACTGGGTCAAGGGGTGCCCCAGAACTGCAGACCTGGTATTTTTTATTCCTTAGCAATAATGCCATCCCATCCAAAACAAACAACAACTCTATTCTTTGATTTGCATTCTTCCTGACCAGTGGCAACTCTAATGTCCTGGTTAGGTTCAGGTCTGTTGACCCATATCCAGTCCATTGATCTTAGTACCAACAGCTTCCATGGACTCAGATGAAAAGGAGAGGGGGGGGGGGAGAGAGAGAGAGAGCTGGGTGTCATCAGCATACTGATGGCACCAAGCCCCTAATCCCCAGATGATCCTGTTATTTTTAGTAGTTGTTAAAATGTATGGTTGCAGCTTGGAATTATATTGTAGGGCAGCAGAAGATTATGATCAGAAATGTGCGTATTTGATGCCAAAAAGCTAAGAATTGGGACATATTTAAACAGACTTAAATGGATTGTTTCCTTGTGGTTGATCTCTGAATGGCTTTTGCCTGTTACTTGGTTGCTGGCGTGTTCTGGAAAGCATAGAACTGTGGTGTATGCTGGTGGGAGAAAGAGTAGAGGCTTAATAAGGAGTTTAATGAGTCTTTACAGGAGATAATGGGATTTACATGCTCAAAAGTTTGGGATTACTTCTGATTTTAATCCCTGCCAGTCTCTAAGCGGATGCAAGTAAATCTGAAGTTAACAATCCATAAACAAACAAACAAATAAATAAAAACCAGGCCAATCTAGTATGTATAAAAATAAGAGTGTGTTTGATTGTTTTGCAGTTTGAAACAACGGTTCAAAACATAATGCACCCCTTTATGTTAAATTTTCTTTATGGTGCTGCCACCACATGAGACAGATTCCTTGTGGCAGATGTATTGTATGGCCCTGGGGCATACATTGGAAGCAGGCAGATAGAGGATAGATAGATGATAGATAGATAGATAGATAGATAGATAGATAGATAGATAGATGATAGATAGATAGATGATAGATAGATGATATAGATAGATAGATAGATAGATAGATAGATAGATAGATAGATAGATGATAGATGATAGATAGATGATATAGATAGATAGATAGATAGATGATAGATAGATAGATAGATGATAGATGATAGATGATAGATGATAGATGATAGATAGATAATGATAGATAGATGATAGATAGATAGATAGATAGATAGATAGATAGATAGATAGATAGATAGATAGATGATAGATAGATGATAGATAGATAGATGATAGATAGATAGATAGATGATAGATAGATAGATAGATAGATGATAGATAGATTCTGAATGAGTGAGGTTTGCTTGAGGAAACATATGCTGAGAGCAGTATATTTTACTGCTTACAAATGATTGTAAGATGGAGGCAGATTTAGCACAGAATTTTTCTTCCGCAGTGCTGCAAACCTCCTTTCACGACAGAACAATCAGGCAAGCGTACCGATAAATCAAATGCTACTTCCAGCCCATCTGTCTGAACCCTCCCTGTCTGATCGCTCCATACTGCTGCTGCTCCCACGTCCAGGTGAGGGAACTTAATCAAGTGCCCTGCAGCTCAGTTCCTGAGATGGAAGAGCGCAACCTGATCACAACTCAGGCACCTGGCAGTGGTCCACTTTATTAACTCTCCCCAGCTGGAGGATGAGGAGGAAGCAATAGTGAGGTGAAAAGGGAGGCTGTCTGGTGAGCAGGGAGCTGTAGGAATGATGAGCTTATAGGGGGATAAAAGGATCTTTCAGCATGCTCACCTGATAATACAACTGGGAAGGTTTGCCATGTTGTGAATGGGTGTGAGCTCTCTTTTTATATTTTTATTATACCTGTCTTCAGCTGCAATCAAATCTGTGTGTGATTTAAGAGTGCTGCTTCAGCATTCCAGTAAACTATAAGGATACATAGCTTTTGGACTGAAATATAAAGATATGAGAGGCCATTTCATCTTACTGCCTTAGAATGCCTACATTTACCTTCCTAGTCTCTGTGCTGTTGTTCTCCGGCCATCAAGCCCATATCTTAAGGACCTGTTTCCTTTCCCTGCATTCTGTCACTTAAGAGACTATTGCCTGCAAAATCAGCAGATTCCTTATCTTTGCATCTGCACGCTGCTTAAAGAGACTGGGGGAAGTAGTTTGGCGCGCAGGTGCACGTGCTCACAGTAGTTTTGCCGAAACTTGTTCCTACATTTCCTGACTGCTGATAACATAGTGAGTGTTTCTGTGAAATATCAGGTATGAGATAAAAAATTAACCTTTGATCCATTGCAAGAAGTCCTACCCTCTTCCTTGGCAACAGGCACACACAAATACTCAAACAATGATGCAATTGTTGCTTTATTGATTTGAGATAGCCAGGCAAGTGCCGTATTTTACTTACATTAACATTATTGCTTATTATCACTCCCATTCACATCAGTTACACTCTTTTAAAGAGTAATGGAGAAAGAGGACTGCTGCTAAAGTGATACACACATCCAATCCCAAGAATGTATCCTTGCTTTCTCAACAGCTGAAATTGTATTTAGGGCCACAGAGTAAGAGACTGTTTCTAAATTACCAAGTAACATTGCTAAAGTACTTAAATAAAGGAACTTATTTAAGCTCCAGTTAAGCCAAATAGTCCAATAGAGTCACTCATGCTTAAAATGAAAAACATTCTAAAGCGTCTTGCCAAATAACTACATCCAGGAATGCACCTCTGGCTTTGAGGCATAATGGATGGATTTGAGACTTAATGGATGCAATCGTCAAGATGCGTTTGGAGTACAAATGTGAATTTTAGAAGAAGACCATCTTTACCATTAAGTAGCTGTCTATAAAGACATTTTGGAGAACTATATTATGGTTTTCCAAAACAACCACAATCGGGTTGCTGTTGCTGTGTTTTGTAAAATACTCTCATCGCTTCTGTCTGCCATGTTGCTTTTCAGTGCAAGCCACTAAAATGTGCAGGTGAAAAAAATGTACTGGAAGATAGGAACACCCATGCTCTAGAGCAGGCATAGGCAAACTCGGCCCTCCAGATATTTTGGGACTACAACTCCCATCATCCCTGACCACTGGTCCTGTTAGCTAGGGATGGTGGGAGTTGCAGTCCTGAAACATCTGGAGGGCCGAGTTTGCCTATGCCTGCTCTAGAGAGTCTTGTCACAGAGACAGCCTGGAAGGATAAGTGTTCACCATCGTTCTGCCAGATGGTGGAACACATTAAGGGTGTATAATCTTTTGGAATCTAGAGGGTGCCCTTCCAGAAGATTAGAGGTCAACAAAGTGCGACTGAAAGTGTATCTAAGTACTATTCAGTACAGTGGTACCTTAGTTTATGAACAACTTGGATTAAGAACGCTGCAAACCTGGAAGTAGGTGTTTTGGTTTGTGAACTTTGCCTTGTTGGTTGTGTTCCATTTGAAAATTGAGTCCCCCGCTGCCACGGGAAAGCACACCTTGGTTTAAGAACGCTTTGGTTTAAGAACGGACTTCCAGAACGGATTAAGTTCGTAAACCAAGGTAAAAATCCCAGCATTGACTCTTATAGCAAACTAGAAGTTAGTATTTAAATGTAATGCAACTGTGAATAAATTACAGAGTATTATTTCTAAAGTCTTGGCATATAGTATTGTTTATTGACTCATATTTGGACTACTTTCCATGTTCTTCCCCTCTCTGTCTCTCCTCCTGTATTCTGCCCCAAGGATTAACAAATTGCTTGTTTATATTTGCAGGTCTAATTACAACAACATCAAGGAAACTTGATCGGGAGCAGCAAGCAGAACACATATTAGAGGTAAATTATGATGCTTAATTTCTTCATTTTAGCAGTTGTCTTGTATATCTTCATTACAAATTGGCTTCCCTGTGTGTCATTGGTTGTCTCCGGAGTTGGTGAGGCTCATCTGGCAGCAACAAGAAACTGAACCTTTAGTGTCATCAGCCTAGTCCTGTGGAATGCACTTTCTGTTTTAATCTTTAAAGTCTGCTGGAAACTTTTCTTTGCTGTCAATTAGTTAACAACAACAACAAAAATAATAATAATATCTGCAATGGTTACTCAAAATTACACTGAAGCCTCTGGCAGGGCAGGAAATCAGGTTAGAATAAGGAGTCAGCCCAAGGAAGATAGAAGTAGCTTATCCTAATAAATCTCCTCTTCACTTTATATGGGTTAGGCATTCAATGGTTTGCTTGTTTTTATCTCAGTGATTTCCATTCTTGCGAGCTACCCTGGTGCCTTGTTAACATGAAGTACGGCAAATAAAATGCTTTAAAAGAAATAAGTATCCTTGCATGAAAGGATTGGGGGTTGTTAAAACCCTACCCCAACTCCCCAAACCGGCTCTAGTTATGGGTGACACACCTTGTCTTCCTGTGTTAAGAAACAAGAGATTGCAAATCTCTTTCCCAAACAGCCGAGCCCTCCTTTCCTCGGAAGTGTGAAATGGGGCTCAGAGATAGTTCTTACTCCAGGTTTCCACACAACCCAATTTCTTTGGAAGGGGTGGGTTTAGCTTTTCTCCATCCCTAATGTGATTATATACTTATCTCCGGGGTTGCATTACTCCATACCCTCCTAACATTTCTCTGATGAAAATAGGGATATCTTAAGGAAAAGCGTGGTCTGAAGGAGGTGGAAACGGCTTCACATGTGTTGTTACACTGCGACCTTTACGGGGATATCAGGTCACTGTTTGTCTCCCCTATCGTTCAGAAATTTCCAGGTCGATCTGAATCTCAGCGGCTGAAAATCCTACTAGGAGATAAAAACCCAGAAGTAACACAGAAAGTGGCCAAGTTTTCTGCGGCCGCGATCAAGCGGAGGGCATTAGTTGTAAAAAAGTAAAAGATCTGACCCCTGGACAAGCCCCCCCCCCCCTTTTAAGTCTATACATATACTGTAGTGCATATATGAGTATATATGTGTGTGTGTGTGGGTGTGTGTGCATATGTGTATTGTTTTTATGTATAATTTTACAACTTTTAATTGACACCATCATTCCCTCGTAAACTACTGTTGCCTTTTATGTTTTTTTCTTTTCTTCTGGTCTATGACCGTAATAAATTTATTCATTCATTTATTCATTCATTCATTCTTAAGGAAAAGCAGGATATTCTGGGATCAAACCGGGATGGCTTCTGTAAATACGGTACTGTCCTTGGAAAATAGGGGCACTTGGGAGGGTCTGGAGTCAGCTGCTGTGGTGATATTCTATATATTTGCCAATGGAAACACATGTAAATCCACTTACCATTGTGAACAAGCAGTCCTTATATTGGAAACAAAAACAAAACTATTGCACCCTAAAGCACTGGATTCTGTGGCAGCTTCAGCACTCTTGAAGACTCCCGCTCAGTAGGCCACATGTACTTCCTGCTCAGTGGCAGGTTAATTTATCAAATACCACTGGCTGAGTTCTTGAAGGTTATTTTATTTTCACAGTATTTCTGTTTACCGTGTGTTTATATCCACCCTTGGTGATAGCGGTGCTGCCTTCAGAAACAAGAGGGAAATCTTTTGATATTCATAGAATGCATATCCTTGGCTATGCAGTTTTATAAGTATATAGAAGAGGGTGTGTAACATCAGTGGGAGAGTCTGAAAGGCAAAATTGTACAAACAAGCCAGAGGTATGCCACTATTTGCAAAACTGCCAGGATTCTATAATGTAAAGCTACCACTAAGAAATACAATTTAGATGATTGCTTTTTTTTCTTTATAGCCCAGTAAGTGGCTTTCAGCAGCTCTTGAGTCTGGCAGAAACGTTTTCCCAGTCCTTCTACCTGAGGTTTTTTTTAATGAAATGTACAATTCTTAGGTCTCTTTGCAAGACAATCTGCCTTGTTTTAACTAACTGTAGTTAGGCTTTATTGACGTGCATTCTGGTGGATTCTCCTGTTTCAGAAGATTGTGCTTCCTGGTGGGTGACTGAACCTCTTTGTTGATGATCACTGGTGTAGATCAGGAGTGATGAAATCGTATGTGGCCCTTCACATGTTTTTGAAATACAACTCTGACCAGTGGCCGTGCCGGCTGGGGCTGATGGGAGTTGGTATCTAATGATATCTGGAGGTCCACAAATTTCTATCTCTGGAATAGATGGTCATCTGAGCTGATCCTTAAGGCAGTGCCTCAAAAGAGCAATGTGGTGTTTATTTTTGTGGGGGGTTTTTACAGACACCACATACTACGACTACATGTGCACGGCATACTTTTGAGAGCACCCTTGTGGTGTTGGGAGGGGAAGACACTTAAAAGAGCAATGTTTTCCATTAACAAAGAATATCTACCATGGTAGATTTAGATTAGGAATTGCACAAGGCTTTGCTTCCATATCTTTTCTAATACTAATTTTAATTTCTTTAAACAAATGATAAAAAAAATGAACTGATTAAATTTCATTGGTGCCAAGTGCTGGTCCCTGTCTCCCGCTCTGCCTCCCTCTCACTTCGTTTTCCTTTGTTGACTTGCGGAAGAGCATGTTGCCCAAATCAATAAAACCTTAATTTGGGCACTGCAATGTTTGAAAAAAGAAAAGTTATGGGTTTTTTGTTTTTACTTTAAATGAAGTATTTCGAACAGCTTCCCTCAGTTCTTTTATGTTTATATCTTTACAAAAAGCGGTTTGGGATGGAGTCCAAGATATTTGCAGAATGGTGGCAATATTATCAGCAGCTTGTGCCAAATGCTGCGCATCTGGCTAATTAATTGAGCATTAAAGTGTTGACCAGATGGACTGGCAAGTTTATCCTTGTTTGCTATTAAAATTTATCCCACATTTCACTCTTGTTTGCATAGTAACAACGATAAATATGGTGCATTCCATTTCATGAAAACATTTTACTGGATTTTATAGGAAACAATTAAATGGAGTCTTGCTTTTAAATACGGCATGTTTTTGTGTGTTTCATCAGACTCTCCTGTCTCGGAATATAGTTCTTTCCATTTTATTTTTTCTCCTCTGTGACAAAGGACAGTTTCAGATTGAAATTTTAAAAAGCAGTTTCACAAGGACTTACTACTTCTTCACTCAGAAGCTGGACAGTACATTCCTAAACATATTGACTCAGAAATTAAGCCTACTTGTTCAATGGAACTTACTCTCAGTTAAGTCTGCATAGCACTGCAATGTTGGGTGGCTTCTTAATCACTGTGTCTGCTGAATTCACATTGCTACACTACCAGTATATATGTATTTTTGTTGGGACCTGAACATCAAATGCTGTATGAATCAGAGGCCGGTGATAGATAAGGGGTCAGCAAACTTTTTCAGCAGGGGGCCGGTCCACTGTCCCTCAGACCTTGTGGGGGGCCAGACTATATTTTGAGGGGGGAAAGTGAACTAATTCCTATGCCCCACAAATAACCCAGAGATGCATTTTCAATAAAAGGACACATTCTACTCATGTAAAAACATGCTGATTCCCAGACCGTCCACGGGCCAGATTTAGAAGGCGATTGGGCCTTAGTTTGCCTAACCATGTGATAGATGGTCGAACCAATCAACTTACTCTATCCAGAACTGTGTAGGAAATACAGATGCAGCTTCTGGCTTGGCCATGAAACACTTTGGGTGGTCTTGGACAAGTCAAGTTCTCCCAGCCTACTATTCCTCATAGGATCATTTTGTGGCTAAAATCCTTCTCTGAGAAGGGTGTGGTAAAAATACAATAAAAGCTGATTGACTGTTCTAAACTGGCAATACAGTAGATGAATAAACCAGATGTTTGATACTAATACTGTACATGTATGCAGTTCTTTTCTCTTTTTGAGAAAAATAGCTCTTCTCAAGCAATTGCATTTGCGGTATTTTATTTGGTCTGCTTAGAAGGCCAAGTTTTATTTATACTGGGGTGGGGAAGCTCTGCCCTGTGAGCCACATCTGGTCCATCAGGATTTCCCATTTGGACAGCCTGGTTGTTTAGGGCAAGCCATGTATACAACTAATTTCGCTTCGGAAACATCCTTACATGTGCAGAAGGGTTGAAAAAGTGCAAGAGGCTTGCAAGTGCAGTTACTCAGTTACCAAAACATTATTATTTTTTCAGCAGCTTGCAGTGAAGGTTTGTGTCAGGTGCTGTTGCGGTTGCTCGAGAGTATTTACAGTGAAGAGCCCCAAAGCTCATGTCTGGCTCAATCACTAGCAGAATCCAGGAGTGGTCTTTTTTTGTACCTCCCCCAGCATAAAAGTTTCGTTACCCCTAACCGTTTCCGCCCCTCTCTGCGCCCCAGACTACTGCGCAGGATGGGCGATGGCAAGGGCGTGATTCTCTCCTCTCTGGCTTGCTCAGGAGCAGTGTTTAGGCTCTCACTAGCCTCTAGGGAACGGGTGGTGCTGTGAGTTAAACCACAGAGCCTAGGACTTGCCGATCAGAAGGTTGGCAGTTCGAATCCCCGTGACAGGGTGAGCTCCTGTTGCTCAGTCCCAGCTCCTGCCAACCTAGCAGTTTGAAAGCACGTCAAAGTGCAAGTAGATAAATAGGTACCGCTCCAGCGGGAAGGTAACTGGCATTTCCGTACACTGCTCTGGTTCGCCAGAAGTGGCTTAGTCATGCTGGCCACATGACCCGGAAGCTGTACGCCGGCTCCCTTGGCCAGTAAAGCGAGATGAGCACCACAACCCCAGGGTCGGCCACGACTGGACCTAATGGTCAGGGGTCCCTTTACCTTTACCTTAGCATCCTCTGGTCCTTGCACCTCTTCCCCACTGGAGGTGGGGCTTTCTTCCTCCCTGGAAGAGAAACTGCTTCACAAGATTTTCGGAGGCTCCCTGTAACACAACTTCCCTTCTATTTCTCACCTCTGTGCCGATGCAAAATAACAGGGTTTGGCTCACAGGGGTGAACAACATTTGCATTACTCCCCCCCCCCCCCGCTTTAAATGCTACATTTTTTTCTTTTTACAGCCTGACCTTTGTACAAGCAGTTTTATTTGTCTGTGTGACATAACGGCATGTTTAAAGTGTGTTTTCCTGCCGTTACTTCCAGTCTGATGAATTTGCATTTTTGGAGCAACAAAAATGGACTTGAGATAAGCAAGGTTTAAAAAGAATATTTAAGTATTGCCAATGAACTTGCACCGTAATGTCTTGAACATATAAATTCTTCCAACTTTTTAAGGAAGCAGAGTTCTATTTCACTACCTGTTGCTTTAAGCTATCTCAGTACTGCTACTGACAAGACACTTGCTAGAATCCCCCCTCTTATTTTTCTCTGTTTATGCAAATGGGATTTTTTTTTTTGTCGTCAATAGGTAACAGTTGCAGACAGCGGTATACCAGCAAAGTCGACTCTCGCCCGCGTCATTGTGAAGATCTTAGATGAAAATGATAGCAGGCCTCAGTTCTTGCAAAAGTTCTATCAGATCAAATTGCCTGAGCGTGAGAAACCAGAGAGAGAGAGGATTACCAGGAGGGAGCCTATCTATCGTGTAGTAGCTGCAGATAAAGATGAAGGTCCCAATGCAGAAATATCTTACAGCATTGAAGATGGTGATGAGCAAGGCAAATTTTTTATCGACCCAATAACTGGAGTGGTCTCCTCTAAGAAGTACTCTGGAGCTGGGGAATATGACATTCTTACAGTAAGTAATATTTCAGTTTTGACATTCTATCAGTATCTTAAAACGCTTACTATGCAGTCAGAGGACTTGGGAAATCTGATACCGAATTAGACGAGATTTCTTTAAAAGAGTGCAACGCAGGTGTGTTTCTCTTCCATTTGAAATACGGATGAAGATGCTTAATTTGTTTTCAGGAATTAAAAGAAGTTAATTGCATTGGCATTCTACCTGCTCATCAGAGATTATAAAAGAGTTTCCTATACTGTGTGGATTTGTTACATTAAAAAAAAAAAGTTTTGAGGTTGCAATTCTGTGGTATCTAAATTGGAGAAAGCTCCATTAGACTCAATGGGATTTTTGAGCAGACATTGTTTTGTAAAGCTCCCTCAGGTTTACAGAACTTAATTTCATGGTTCTTGGCCTCTTTAAAGCTTTCAGCTTTAATTTCTGCATGTCTTTGTTTTGTATGTGATCTGTCCTGGTTTACATGATTTTTTTCCAATCTTGTGTTATATTTATTAGATTAAAGCAGTGGATAATGGTCGCCCCCAAAAGTCTTCAACAGCTCGGCTTCATATAGAATGGATCACAAAACCCAGTCCGGCCCCTGAACCGATTTCTTTTGAGGAATCCTTTTTTTCTTTTACTGTCATGGAAAGTGATCCAGTCGCTCACATGATTGGAGTAATAGCTGTGGAGCCTCTTGGCACTCCACTCTGGTTTGATATTACAGGTAAGACTATTTGATGACGAATGTTCGTCGGGAATTATGCGGTGATTATCTAGGCAGTTGTTCATACATTTGATATGTTCTAATCCCTAAATGAAAATGGCTTCTAAGAAGAATTTAAGCAGTAGTTATTCCTGCGTGTATAAGCTAGCAGTAGCCAAAGTGGTACTCTCCTGAAGTTGCCCAACTCCAAATACCATCAGCACTAGCCAGAGTGGCCTGTGGTCAGGGATGATGAGATTTGTAGTCCAGCAACTTTTAGGACGCACCACGTCGAATATACCTGCTATAAAGAATATATTGTTAACCAGAGGTTTCATTGCAATCAAGTGGCATGTAAATTTTATGCTATCTCTGTCTGTCTATCTATCTATCTATCTATCTATCTATCTATCTATCTATCTATCTATCTATCATCTATCTATCTATCTATCATCTATCTATCTATCTATCTATCTATCTATCTATCTATCTATCATCTATCTATCATCTATCTATCTAATGGAAGGATTGTTTTGCTGTTTAGATTTTTTAACTAGACTTGCCTCTTTCACTGACCAATTGGGGTGGAACTTCAGCATCACACTCAAGTGATGTTTATGTTCATTCAATGCTTGATGGAAAGATCTCCCCTCTCCTCTTCCCAGCAAGCTGTCCTGGGGCATCTCCCAACCGCCCTCCAGCAGATTTTGGGATGGGGAGCATTTTGTTGTGCTAGTGGGACTGGTTGCACTGGCCTCCACTAGCACAGCAACTTAATCTGTCCCATGTATGTATGTATATATGTATGTGTGTATATAAACCCCACACAGTCTGTCCTATTACTGCCCTGTTCTACCCACGAAATTTCATTAATGGTGCAAAGGAACCTCCTTCCTTAGTAACATGATTGATTGTGCCATGCCTTCGGGGGGGGGGGGGGATGCAGGGCAAGTGTGCATCTGGGGCTACAGCCACCCCAGCACTACTTCCTTGAGGGTTCAAGTCCTTCTGAATAAGGCAGAATCTGTGGATGGTGTAATATGTCAGGGGTGCACTTCTCTGAGTGCATTATAGCCCAAAGCAGGTGGGAAAGTCTGCCCAAGGTGAAACATTAGTACAAGGTGTAAGGGGAGGGGAGTGGGGGAAGGAATGCAACTTTCAGGAGTGGGTATTAGTTTTTCATGGGGTGGGGGTGTAGAGAGTGGATAACATGTTGATGGTACTACCTCACATTAATCAAGATCTCACGGTTTCTGTTCTAAAATACCTTACTGCACCTTTTCTTAACTATTACTAATCGCATGAATCAGTTTGATTGACATGTTTTCTTTCTTCTGTGCTTGCTTTCCATGCTTTCTTTCTTTTTGGCTGTGCCAGGAGACAAGCTTGCTAGTGAAGTTTTTTACATCTTTCAGATGGCTTGTGACCTGAACTGTACAGCAGAAGGTATCTGCTGAGATCACATAATTTATTATCAGATTATGAGATCTAAAGTGAAATCGCACTAATTTATAATAGTATCTAATAAATCTTGAGCAGTTTGTGTTTCCTTCTTCTTTCCAGATTCTCTCTGGTCCCCCCCCCCCCGGCCCTTTACTGTAGTTCTTGTTTGTGTTTTATTGCGTCTTTTGGTTTTGTTAGTGTTGCTTGTCACCACATTTCAGCCAAAGCACCACTTTGAAATGCTAGTATAGATACTTTTGATCTTTCAAGAGCACCCGGACTGATGAGAGCGGTGGATGCAAAATAGCTTGATAGAACAACATTGTTAGGGCATTTCTAGACATGGCTAGATTTGCAAGCAAAACAGGCCAAATGGTTTAAAGCTGGTAAACAAAAAGGTCTTTGCCCATCCCTGAAAAGGCAGGATCTGGGCTGGTCACGCCTCTCTGGTGAGAGAGTTCCAGTGCAGATGTTGGCAATCATCTGTACTGCTGCCCATAGGATACCAAGCCAAATTCAAGGTTCTTATGTTGATATTCAAAGCCCTGAGTGCTGATAATGCTTTCCTAACTTACCTCGGCTAAAAGTCAATTATTTAGTGTTGTCAGTCCCTTACTGTAGAACCCTCTTCCAGCAGATATTTGGCAAGCATCTTCACCTTTGACTTTCATACATCTCTTGAAGCCCTTTTTCCTGCTGACAGGAACATTCAGTTGTTTAATGATTATTTTAACAATCATTTAAATGATTGTTTGGTGTTGTTTTTAAATGCTTTTTTTTTTACTTTGCTGTACACTGCCCTGATGTTTTGTTAGAGGGCATTATACAAATAAATTAATAATAATAAATCATCCCTGTACTGGGAGCTGCTGGTCCATATTATTTAAAAGGATTTTAGCAGGTGGCACGAGGACTGTACAAACACACCTTTGTGGTAGTTCTGTGCTTTAGAAACTAATTTTTGTACCACTTTCTTTGAGGTATCACTGCATCAGTTGTGGGGGAAGCTGCCATTTTCATTCAGCATAAGGCTTTCTGTCCCAAGGCAGATAGATGTCCATGACTGGCATTCTGCCTTCCAGCATCACCTCCAGTAAAATATATTGCACCAACAGCTCACGTAAAATTTGTGGTGTTCTGCCCTACTCCATTTTAATGTGATCGAAGATTCTTTTGAGGCAATTAGAGGCTCTAGCCTGCCTTTAGATACCCACAATAATTGTCAGAAATAAAGCAGTGTTTATGGGGTGCTGCCCGGCCCATCAGTCTGGGTGATTTGTCTGAAAGGCAGAACCAATCTCCGAAATTCCGCTGGTTTTCTAATTTGTTGGAATAAAGATGTAATCGTAAACATGCTGACTTGGAGTGAGTCCCATTTAAATCTATGGGGCTTATTTCCAAGTAAGTATACTGGTGATTGGATGGCATTTACAGTGGTGCTGTGCAGAAATGTTCCTTGAGTCCAAAAATAATTGGAATTCATAATTACAGAAGGCAAAACCGTTTTTATCTTTAAAAACAAAAACAAAAAAAGACTGTGCTTTATAACCTTGCTTTCCAAAAAGAACAGGAAAGAACACTTGCACCACGTAATTAGGACAAATGTTTTTGCCGTGGAGAGTGTTGGGGCTGACAAACAATGGGAAGTAATTTATACTTTTCAAATCGTTTGTCTAAAAGTTGAATCTGGTAGAAGTTAATGACTGGCATTTATCATGGCTAACTCCATTTGGTTTTAAAGGGTCATTGTGTTGCAGAAAGGCAGTCTGCTCACAAATAATAGTATTACTATTATTACTGTAATCACTTAAATGTTTGGGCGATTGGCTGTGTTTATTGAGCTATATTTCAGTTTCATTTTTCAAAGGGCATTTAGAAGTTTTGTAAAGGAATAAAATAAATCCATCACTGGAGAAAAGGGGTTAGGGTGTTTTGTTTTGTTTTAAAGCCATTGTGCTATTTTCACTTTTTCAACCTTTAATTCAGTGTTTTCCTAAAGCTTTTCTTCCAGTGCCCAAGAACAGGCTGGTCTATTGGGGCACAATCCACCGAGCACTGCTCTTGTGTAAATTCAATAGCACACTTTGGTAGTAGTGCTGAGTGGATTGCACCCATGGTAAGCATGCCTGAGATTCTGATACACACCCCAAGTTTTTGGTTTAAACAATAAAACCCAGTTTTAAGATACCATATCATATATTACTCAGTAACTAGTTCCTTCAAGTGAAATAATATTTGCTCTTTCTGGGCACGTAATGTAAATCCCCACATGGCTAGTCACCTTTGACAAGTAAGAATCACCTTCAGGCTTTCAGGGAAGAAAGATTTGCAAAACTTGGTTCTTTTTCTTTTACAAATACCTTTTCTTTCACAAATACGCAGGCTAGTAAGCTTTCTGGCGGGATAGTAACATTTGAGGGCTAATTTGCATGGCTGTTTTAGAAGAACATTCATTTATTTAAAGCAAAGATATCAGGATTTGAAAGATATACCTCTGGAAACAGAGTCTTTGCCATGAGTCAAATAAATAGGGAGTACTGTAGGAAGCATCAAGTGGCCTACAGTGGCCGACTGCTGTATTACAACTAGGTTACAAATACGACGCGCAGCCTCTGCTATTTCAGAACTGATTTTGTTTTAAGCATCATAGCAAAGTATGTTTTCGTGATGCGATACATCAAAGCAGCGTTTTATGAACTTCTGTCTCATGCAAATTCTTGGAGCAGGTGGCAACTATGACAGCCGCTTTGATGTGGACAAGGGCACTGGAACCATCGTTGTCGCTAAACCTCTTGATGCAGAACAGAAATCAAATTACAATCTGACAGTAGAAGCAACAGATGGAACTAGGACTATTGGCACTCAGGTAATGGAATTTCTAATGAAGTGTTTATTGAAAGAAGAATTTGTAACCATTTCTTGCTGCGGCTTCTCTCCCCCCCCCCCCAACTCCCTTGGGCAGAATTACCTCTTGCATAAATAAGGAGGACTTTGTGTGAAAAAGAAGTTTCTAGTACCAAGAGAGCACAATAGCCCAATGTTGGACAGCCAAAGGGGAAAAGTTATGTGTAAGCAGATAAGTGCGCCTCGAATTAACAGCTTTTAAGTCATAGAATGTTCTAGTATTCGAAGAAAAAATGAGAAACAGAAGCCAGGCATTCACAAAAAAAAAGAAAAGGATTGACAGTTGAAAACATCACGATCATCTTCATCACTCAGAAACAAATCCCAAACCAGCCGAAATTGGAGAAGGTGTAAAAGGTAAAATCGGTTTATGTTGAAGCTATTGTTACAGTGAAACAATCTCACAAAAGTAGGCAGAAGTCTCATTTTTATATATAATAATATTTTTTTATTTTTTCTATATAGAGAGTTACATTTTTACTCAACAATTATATTCCAGTTCAGCAAAACTAGTGACTTCCCTCTCACCCAGCACCAATGTTTATAACCCAAATTGCACAAAATTGTGTTTTAAGGTTCCGCCTTATCTAATTTCATCCTCTCTAACAGGTTTCTTAACTTATTCTGCTGTTTTCTTACACTTCAAACCACGCTGTGGTCTTCACATATGGGAAATAACTTTTTATATAAACTAGAGAAGGTTTTCAGTCTTCTTTAAAAGATGCTAAATTTGTATCTTTCATCAGTGCCGTCAATTTTGCCGTCTCTGCATATTCCAAGATTTTCATCAACCGTTCTTCCGTTGAGGGTGTCCTCTCCCTCCTTCCATTTCTGTGCATTTAGAATCCTTGCCCCTGTAGTCACATACATAATTACCATTAAGGCTTTATTTGGGATTTTGCTGTCTAGTATCCCCAGTAGGAGGGACACGGGTGGCGCTGTGGGTTAAACCACAGAGCCTAGGGCTTGCCAATCAGAAGGTCAGCAGTTCGAATCCCCGCGACGGGGTGAGCTCCCATTGCTTGGTGCCAGCTCCTGCCAACCTAGCAGGTTGAAAGCATGTCAAAGTGCAAGTAGATAAATAGGTGATGGTGCCCAGTTTAGATGACTTTAAAAGGGAGTTAGACAAATTTATGGATGGTAAGACTAGAGTCCTGATGACCACAGAGTCCAGAAACAGAGGCAACATACCTCTAAATACCAGTTGCTGTTAAGCAATAGCAGTAGGCTTTCTTCCTTAATTAGAATTTAACCTGACTGTGGATAGATTTGACTCCTTATTCCAAACAGCTGCTTTAGACATATTGTTTCTTTAAAGTTAAAAATCATTCAGCATATCATCTGGGAAATGACAGAAGAATAGCTTGCTAATACTGGGAAATGGTAAACGTGCTGCATTTTCTTTTTAATGTGAATTAGCGCTCCTGCCTTTTGTTTGTTTTCTGCCTTTCAAAATGCACAGAATGTTTTTCAGCGGTTTCCTATTATCTCTCTTCTCATCTTTTAGCAGACAAAGTGAGAGATGGTGGTTGTAGCTTTTGCAGGACCAGCACAGAAGCTCATTTTTATCAGAATTTCCCTGTTCCATACTTGAGGGGATTAGCTTGAACTATGGCTGCTAGAATTTCACATTTCTGTGCTCCTCTAACAGAAGGACAAGCAACAATGCTTCTGAAATGAACAGGGGTTGCTTGGGGGTTTAGTCTAGACATGTCTCCTCTTGAAGCTTAGCTTCCCTGACTTTCACACTACTTCTCTTAATAAAAGTCCATTAAAAAAAACAAACTAATAAAAGTAGAATTAGTCTTTGTGTTGTAATCTCATGTGTTTCAAACTATTATTTTACCATATTAGTGCACTATTCATTTGTCATTTTAGTTCCTTGATGAGAGGTGTGCTATTTCTTTTTAACTGTACCAAGGTGTAAATTTCAACCATACCCTTGCTGAAATTCAATATATTAATAGTAGTTTAAATAAATACTTACAACTCACTCTTCTATTTAAAGTACCCAGAACAGCTTACTTAAATAAGTATGTTTTAACTGTTGATCCACTGAATTTTGTAAGAACAGATAATTGTTAGAAAACTGCATTGAGCCCAAATAAGATGAATTACAAAGTTTTATGCAGAGAATGTGCTAAAATGCATTTAAATGCAGCACACTGCCTTGGATTGTTCAGGTTATAAAATATTTGGCTTGGTATTTGAAATACTGTACAATAAACAGTTTAACGAGTCTTTGATTAACAGCCATTTATTCCCACATGCTATTTCAATTTTACTAGTGAAAGTGCATGTTATCATATTGTCTATGTAAAAATAGTAAACTAACTATATTGGCCTCCTTATGGGAAAAGGAACCTATTGAGTATGCCTTCTAAGTGGGAAGGCTGTGATTGGCTTTGGGCCATGAGCATCTTTGAAACATTTGACTCAGTGAAATTACTTAGATAGATTTTTTGGGGAAAATTACTGAGGCTGTAAGCAAGGTTGCTGTTGGGTCTAAATGCAGCTAAATGCATGATGTACAGCTAAATGCATGATGTACAGATAAAATTCAGAGTGTTCAGTTATACTCTTGTCGGTGTAAAAGTTGACAGAGGAAGAAAAGAGAGATTGGGGGCAAGGCATCATGTGCCTTCAAAACATGAATGCTTTTTAACCTGGTTTTAAATGAAAAGTATTATTCATTAGAAATGGGACATAATATTCTTAATTAATTCATATTAATTAAAATGTTTTGTGGCCCTGTCTACCAGCTATAGTTATTGGCTTTTCAGTACTATAACAGATACTTGTTGCTGCCATCTATGCCCTTCCTCTCCCTTCATACTTAAGTTCTGCATTCTGCAAAATGAATACTTTTATTATGCATTAGCACTGAAGATAGGCTGTTGTTGCACCTTCTGCCTTACACATTCTGCTTTTAGTTTCCAAATTGCAGCTTTATTGAAAACAATAAGATTTTATTTCTGACCTCTGGATCTTAAACTGCAGTTTTACTCATGAGCACATAAGTGCAGCTGAAACATGAGTGGACAAGCATTTTTCAGAAAAGAGACTGACAAGGGCTCAAATACATAATGGATACCCACTTTTATATCATACCTTTATGCATTCCATACTGGAGCATCTGCTTGTTCTAATTCAGTAGCCTCTGTGGAGGAAATTTCGCTCTGATGCCTTATACAAGATTTGAAGGATTTCTGAGGAGGCAGCTTTTGAAGGGTTCTGCCCATATAATTCTTCCCACCCAGCAAAAAGGGGCTTTGTCTTGTCCTACTACTGTCTGAGATAGAGTTGGGTGGTGGTTGTGGGGACTGTCGTTCCTAGCCTTCTGTTTATTGGTTTTTCAACCTTTGTTGAAAACGTGCTCCCCCCCCCCCCCAGCAAGCTTCTAGCTTGCCTTTTGTTTTGACTTTTCTTTGTTCCCTCCAGAATATGGTCTCTTCACTTTTCTGCTGTTCTTAAAAAGAAAAATGAGTCGGACTTGTACAGTACGACTGCAGTGAAAATAGAAATAATAATGACAGAATGAAGTCCGGTCTCATTGCACTCGTCTACATTTCTATGACAGCCGTGAAAACCAAATGCCAGTGTTCTCTGATCTTTGGGCACTCCCACCGCATGTGTGTGAGTGAACCACACATCCAGCACCTCCTCTAGCATGACAGTGACAGCAATTCTGCAAGAATTGATCAAGGTCTGCTAAAACAAAAATCCTTTTCAGGTCTCCTGGGGAATTGAGTTCCTCAACTTGGGTATGAAAACTGAGATGACTCTTCCATCCCTCCACTCACCCAAGAGCACGCAAATGGATTGGCGGGGGGGGGGGGAGCAACATACAGGAGGTGCTCCCTCTAAGACAGGGGTCGGCAACTAAGGCCCATGGGCCACAAATGACCCACGGAGGTTGTTTAACCTGCCTGAAAGACTCCCCCGAACTGAGCCGTCCGCTCGGCGAGTCCCTGTGCGTTGTGCTAATCTGGCGCAGTGTGGGGACTCACTTCCACAGCGCCAGAAATTGCGGGCACACGCGCGATCCTGCCCACAGAGGGATCTCCACTGGAGTGAACCGGCCCAGGCGAGGTAAACCTTGCCGACCCCTGCTCTAAGATTTGCAAAACTGCTACTAGAGGAAGGCATTGGGTACTGCTAATGCAAACAGGATGGTTCCCCTTAATGGCTCACAGGATAGTATGAACTTTAATTCATCTGATCTTGTTCAGCTTGTATACTTTGGCTTTAAGTGTTCATTTATGCACAAGGGCTTCATGACTTGAAACCATTTTGCAAATTGCTGGTGTCTAAATTGACATTGTTATTCTCTTACTCACATTGCCCCATTTTATGCCATTCTTTTCTGGAATTCCTGGCCAGGATTAGTTTTTGGGTCTACATTTCTTTTATTGTACTTGTGTGTTGAAAAACTGAAGCAAAAATCCGATACATTCTCTTAGCATTGTCATTGTTGCGCTTGGCTGCTCCTTTTATTATTCATTAATAGCTCGGAGTGCTCTGTCAGTTCAGATGTATTTAGAATATGTCATTTTGCTTCTTAGTTGGTTGTGTTTGTGTTGCTAAATGACAACTGCCTATTTCTACTTTTGGAGTTGTTTTTTTAAATACAGTATGCTTTGTTCAAGCAGCAGAGAGCCTTGTGGCACCTTAAAGTTTAAACAAATTTATCATGGCAAGATTATGAAAGTAGTTTTTTTGAAACATTCTGTTTTCCTAATTGATTTAGCTTTTCATTTTCTTAACAAAATCTTTTTGTGTTAAAAAAAATTACTTAGGTGATTTGTTGTTGATTCCAATTGCAACTAAATAGTTTTATTTTAACTAGTTTCTTAATAGTTTTAACAATGTACTTAAAGTTGTAAAGCAAAGCACTTGTAGCCCAAATATATTTTTATTATGTTCCTTGAAGTTGTTCTGCTGTACTTGTATTGTAACAAATTTAAAAGGTTATTATGTTAGTGTTTTCGAAATATTTTTGTTTGTTTGGATTCTTATGTTTTGAAAAGAATTTGTATTAGACTGTTTATTGTGATAATGTATTGATGAGTATTTTGACTGTTGTATTGCTGTTGGCTTGTGTGCTGCTTTGGGCATATTTATGTGGAAAAGCAGCATACAAATTGAAATAATAATAATTTCAATTCCATGTACTAGAACTCTGGGTTGAAAAAATCAATCAACTAGTTTTGTCTATTGACAGATAATTAAGCTTGTTTAGGGAGGAATCACTACCCTAGTGCTTCATGGCAAAACTCTTTTTTAAGTGATTGGCATTTCTGAAGCAGTGTGTGATGTGGAAAGCAATGTCTTCTGTTGAAAGAGGAGGAGGCAAGCAATGTGCTAGGCTTTATCAGGCCCTGATCCCAGCTAATATTTTGTTCTAAACAACTTTTGCTTTGTATTTCATTTTTGCTTTGTATTTCGTTTCTACATGATTATGTATTTGACATAGTCAACCCCAACTCACAAAAGCTGCAGCGAATTGATGCAGCTATTCTTCTCTAAATTATGTGTGATGGCCCCTAATCTTCACATCGTGTTTTGTTTTTGTATTTTAGGAGAACTGTTGCGTTTCCCTGAAGCTTATCTACATGGCATTCTGATCATACACCCTTTTCATCCTTAATTTACCTTTGTGCCATTACAGGTGTACATTCAGGTAATAGACACGAATGATCACAGACCTGAGTTTTCTGCATTAGAATACCAAGTCATTATTCCAGAGGACACAGTGCCAGAGACGGAAATTTTGCAAGTCAGTGCTTCAGACAGGGACGAAAAGAATAAGCTAATTTATACTATGCAAAATAGCGTTGACCCCATCAGCCTTAAGAAATTTCGCCTGGATCCTGCAACTGGCTCTCTCTACACTTCTGAAAGATTGGATCATGAGGTCATTCATCAACACATTCTCACAGTGATGGTAAGGAACCATTCCGCTTATTCTTTCCTGCTCATGTTGATTGGCATCAGGCATGCACATCCTCAGTCCCTGCTGAGTATTGGGTGGAATACCTCTCTGCCTCCTCCCTGCCTTAAAATACAGGATTTTCCTGTATATTTGAGGACCCTTTTTCTGTAGCCTTGGCCCACACTTCATCTGGTGCCCTGTATACGCATATATGAACATCCGCTTAACAAATACAGTGGTACCTCGGGTTACATACGCTTCAGTTTACATACGCTTCAGGTTACAAACTCCGCTAATCCAGAAATAGTACCTCGGGTTAAGAACTTTGCTTCAGGATGAGAACAGAAATCGGGCTCCGGCGGCACGGCAGCAGCAGGAGGCCCCATTAGCTAAAGTGGTGCTTCAGGTTAAGAACAGTTTCAGGTTAAGAACAGACCTCCGGAACAAATTAAGTACTTAACCCGAGGTACCACTGTAAGTGAAATGGTAATATTTAATTCCAAGTTCTGAGATTATTTGTGCCTAACCAAAAATCATATTGTAGGATTTTTGCCCAATGGCATAAAATATAAACATTTGCTCCATTACAATGCCATGTACTACTACAGAACAGAATGTTGCCCTTAAGTGATTGATAGTTCTCGTCAATTGTAAGAAGTGTCATATAACTGAATAAACTTATGCACGAGCTGCTAGTAATGCCATAATTATTTTAGGTGCGGGATCAAGACGTTCCTGTCAAGCGCAACTTTGCTAGAATCATCATCAACGTTAGTGACACAAACGACCATGCGCCATGGTTCACCAGTTCTTCCTATGAAGGGAGAGTATATGAATCAGCAGCTGTTGGATCTGTAATTCTCCATGTAACAGCACTGGACAAGGATAAAGGGGAAAATGCAGAAATTGTGTACTCCATAGAATCAGGTATGCTGCAATACGTTCAATAACTTGCTATGATGAAAAGATTTTAGATTTAAAGCTGCAAAGTAGAGGTTTATTCACACTCCTTTTCCAACACTGTTTGATCTAAACTTCATCCAGCAGCAAGTTAGCCAAGGATGTATTTCAGCCTGTCACTGCTGGTATATATTGATGCACTATTCCCTTTATCAGCATGGCATTTGTCCACTGTATCCTCCTTCAGAGGTGCAGTCTGACGATTGACAAGCTGCTTGGGGCTTCTGGAAGTTGGAGTTCCAAAACACCTGGAAGGCCACAGGTTCCTGACTGCTGTTTTAAAGGAATGTGTGTGGTGGACCACTCTGAAGAGAAAGTTCCAGATTTCAAGCACCACCTCTGAAAAAAAAATAACCCATTTCTACAGTCTGATTGCATTCCTGGGGGGGTGGAATTTGCCTCTCCAGATATTGTAGGACACCATATCTCATCAGCCCCAGTCAGCATGGCTAAAGAAAAGGGATGATAGGAGTTGTAGTTCAAAATATCTGGAAAACACCATGTAGGCGCTATCTGCACTGAGGTATCCCAAATCCTGTAGGGCATTAAAGATGAAAACCACAGTCTGAAAAATTAGTAGCATTGGTTCCATCATAACAAAAGTTGGTCTTTTCCAATGAATCCCCTCCCCTCCCCCCGGCATATACATGGGTTCTCATTTTTCTCTCTGTCTTTCTCACACACATGCCCCCGCTCCTTCTTTATTCAAAAAAAACATTGTGGGAGGAAATGTTAAAACTTTCCCAGCTTTGTTTTTCTAGTATTCTGCACTGTACAGCTAAAATGTTAGGGAAGAAATTTGAAGCATATGAAATGAACATTCCTTAAATACTTGCAATAGTTTATAGGATTAGTAATGGGATATTATAAGAATGGTGCTCTGTTTACGACCTTCAATAAGAAAAAAGATAATATCAAATGCCTACCCAAATACATAATTTAAATGTTTTAAATAAAATCTGTTCATGATGAGGTCATGGTTTTAGCAATAACTATTTTTGCTGTGCTTTGTGATTGAAGTGTTAAGAAACAGCAGCCCCTGTTAATTTGTTTTCTTAATTTCTTTGAATTCTTGTGAAGTGTAAAACCCCAGTGTACTTCAGCCTTCATTTTGAAAGGCTTGTTCGTGGTGATTTTCTTAAGCGGTCAAATTTGCAGTTTGTATTTCTCAAATGGAAGTTTTTTTATACAGCACATAAACTCCCATTTTAAGTGGGAGTAATTTGAAAGAGAAAATTCACTGAAGTATCTCTGATATAGAAATAATCTCATAAAGTGACATTCATGTAATTAAGAGTCACTTGAGACTCATTTAAAGCAGTGTTTTCCATGATTTTAAAGTCTTTTAAAAGTTTAATTGTAGTTCCACATTGCGTATAGTGTTTGTCTGGGTACAAATAATAAATTATTATTATTATTATTGAATTATTTAAAGAAATGCCATAAAATTAAAAAGAAGCTCTGTATTAATAGCGTTCATAATCTGAAGTGATAGCATACTTTGGTATAAAATAGGTTGTCAGATTTTCTAAATAAAACTAACCTACTATAGGATATTTATTACAGCATAACAGTTGTGGAAAAGCTGGGTATCCATGTTAGAGTAGACCCACTGAACATAATAGACTTACGACTAACTTAAGAGGTCCCTTGATTTCAAGGGTCTGCTCTGAGTAGTATTCTGTGTCATTAGTTGAATGCAATTTTATTTTTCATTTAAAATATTTCAGCACCTAATATTTTCTACCACTTGAATGTGTGTGTGTAGCTGCTTGCAAATGTACTTCCACTTTTTTCTGACTGTCAATTTTTTGTCTTCCTTTTTTAACAGGGAATATCGGAAACGCTTTTACTATACATCCAATCTTAGGCAGTATTACCACTGCAAAAGAATTGGACCGCAGCAGTCAGAATGAGTACACTCTGATGGTGAAGGCCACGGACAAAGGGAACCCTCCGAAGAGTGAAGTAACAACTGTGCACATTTCAGTCACGATCTCTGATAACGCATCGCCAAAATTCACAATGCGAGAATATTCCACGGAAATAAGTGAAGGCAGCAGCATTGGCAGTTTCATTGGAATGGTCACCGCATTCAGCCAGTCATCTGTAGTTTATGAGATAAAAGATGGTAATATAGGTGATGCCTTCACTATCAACCCAAATTCCGGTGTCATCACCTCTCAGAAGACACTCGATTATGAAATGTTGCCTTTTTATAGTCTGACTGTACAGGCAACCAACATGGCTGGCCAGTCCATGAACACTACTGTATTGGTGCATCTTCAAGACGAGAACGATAATACACCAGCTTTTACGCAAGCAGAATACACAGGACTCATCAGCGAATCGGCTTCCGTTAACAGCGTGGTTCTGACAGACAGGAACGTTCCATTAGTAATACGTGCTACGGATGCTGACAAAGAAACAAACGCTTTGCTCGTCTATCAGATTGTTGAGCCATCTGCCCACAAGTACTTCGCCATCGATTCTAGTACAGGAGCCATTCGTACAGTAATAAGTTTGGACTATGAAGAGACAAGTATATTTCGCTTCTCGGTGAACGTGTACGACATGGGGACGCCCCGCTTATTTGCAGAATACGCAGCCAACGTTACCATTTACGTCATCGACATCAACGATTGCCCTCCTGTGTTCTCTAAAGATCTGTACGAAGCAACTGTTTTGGTACCAACCTATAAAGGAGTGAAAGTTGTTACGGTCAATGCCACAGATGCTGATTCAGAGGTCTTTTCACAACTAATGTATTCTATCACTGAAGGAAACATTGGAGAAAAATTTTCGATCGATTCCAAGACTGGGCAGATAACCGTACAAAACACGAGTCAGTTAAGAAGCAGATATGAATTGACCGTCAGAGTCTCTGATGGCCGGTTTTCAAGCACCACCTCTGTAAAAATTAATGTGAAAGAGAGCAAGGCAAGTCCGCTAAAGTTCACGCAGAGTTCCTACAATGCTGTGGTCCAAGAGAATTCCACAGAGGCGAAAACAATAGCTGTTATCACTGCTATAGGGAGTCAAATAAATGAGCCTTTGTTTTATCATATTCTAAACCCAGACATTAGGTTTAAAATTAGCTACACTTCAGGAGTCCTTTCAACTACCGGAATACCGTTTGATCGTGAGCTGCAGGAATCTTTTGATATTGTTGTGGAAGTGACTGCAGAGCATAAGCCATCCCTAATTGCACATGTTGTGGTAAAGGTCACTGTAGAAGACATGAATGATAATGCCCCTGTTTTTGTCAACCTTCCTTATTATGCCACCGTTAAGATAGATACTGAAGTGGGCCAAGTTATTCGGTGTGTCACTGCTGTGGATAAAGACATTGGCAGAAATGGACAAGTGCACTATTACCTCAAGGAACACTATGGCCACTTCCAGATAGGAGATGCTGGCAAAATCTCTCTCAAGAAACAGCTTGACCCAGACACACTAAATAAAGAATATCTCCTCACTGTGGTCGCAAAGGATGGGGGAGAGCCGAGTTTTTCTGCTGAAGTGGCAGTCCCTATCACGGTTGTGAATAAAGCCATGCCAGTATTTGAAAGAGCTTTCTACAGTGCAGAGATACCGGAAAACATCCAAATTCATAGTCCTGTTGTACATGTGCAAGCAAACAGCCCAGAAGGGCTCAAAGTGTTTTATAGCATCACAGATGGAGACCCTTTCAGTCAGTTTACTATAAACTTTAACACAGGAGTTATCAATACTTTTGCCCCTTTAGATTTTGAGTCCCACCCTGCCTACAAACTGAGCGTGCGTGCGACTGATTCCTTGACTGGAGCCCATGCCGAGGTGTTTGTTGACATAATAGTCGAAGACATCAACGATAATCCTCCCGTCTTTACAGAGCAGTTTTATGTCACCACCCTTTCTGAGGCTTCGGTAATTGGAACATCTGTTGTACAAGTCAGGGCTACAGACGCTGATTCTGGAACAAACAGAGGGATTTCTTATCACTTGGTACATAACAACAGCGAGGGCTATGATTATTTTCACATAGATAGTAGCACTGGGCTCATTCTGACAGCAAGGGGTTTGGATTATGAACAGATTCAGCATCACACATTGCTAGTAAGAGCAATAGACAGCGGAATGCCTCCACTGAGCACGGACATTATTGTAAGCGTTGATGTAACAGACCTGAATGATAACCCACCAGTCTTTAACCAGCTGCTTTATGAAGCTAACATCAGTGAATTGGCTCCCCGCGGGCACTTTGTAACTTGTGTAAAGGCCTCCGATGCAGACAGTTCAGATACAGAGAAGCTGGAGTATTCCATATTAACAGGCAATGATCATATGAATTTTGCAATCAACAGCAAAACGGGGGTCATCACCCTTTCAAACTTGCACAAACAGTCTCTGAAGCCCATTTACCGTCTTAATGTCTCTGTTTCTGATGGGGTCTTCAGAAGTTCCGCTCAGGTTCTCATAAATGTTATTGCAGCCAATTTGCACAGCCCTGTTTTTGGTCAGAATGAATATGAAGTGGAACTAGCCGAGAATGCTCCATTGCATACCCTGGTGACAGAAGTCAAAGCAACCGACAAAGATACTGGCAGCTATGGATACATCACTTACCATATTGTGAATGATTTTGCAAAAGATAGGTTTTATACTAATGAAAGGGGGCAGATATTTACTCTGGAAAAGCTCGATCGCGAAACTCAAGCTGAAAAAGTAATCTTCATTAGGTTAATGGCCAAGGATTCTGGCGGGAAAGTGGCTTTTTGCAGCATCAACGTAATACTTACTGACGTTAATGATAATGCCCCTTTGTTCCGAGCAACGGAATATGAAGTAAACATTGGGTCTAATGTTCCAAAAGGTACATCTGTCATCAAGGTTTTAGCTTCGGATGCTGACGAAGGCACCAATGCAGACATCACCTATACAATCGAAGCCGATTCTGAAAATGTTCAAGAGAATTTAGAAATCGATCACTTGACAGGCGTAATAACCACGAAAGAAAGTTTAATCGGTTTAGAAAATGAGTTTCTCACTTTCTTTGTCAGAGCGCAGGATGGTGGATCCCCCAAAAAGGATTCCAGGGTTCCTCTCTATGTTAGAATACTCCCCCCTGAAGTATCTCTGCCAAAATTTTCAGAACCATTTTATTCTTACACACTTTCTGAAGATACTCCGATTGGAACGGAGATTGACATTGTACGAGCAGAGCACACACAGCCGTTGCTGTACACCCTTGTTAAGGGGAATGCTCCTGAAAGCAACAGAGATGCTTTTTTTGTGATAGACAAGCAGAACGGAAGGCTGAAACTTGAAAAGAGCCTTGATCACGAGACAACTAAGTGGTACCAGTTCTCAGTGCTAGCATACTATTTAAATGAAGAATACAGAGTTGTTTCCTCTGTTGACATAAGCATTCAAATAAAAGACGCAAATGACCACAAACCAATCTTAGAATCCGATCCGTATGAAGCGTACATTGTGGAAAACATGCCAGCAGGAACAAAAGTCATACAAGTGAAAGCACTTGACCAGGATTCGGGGATGAATGGGCAGGTAACATACAGGCTAGAGACAGCCCAAGATACTGACATCACAGAGTCTTTTGCCATAAACATGGAAACAGGTTGGATTACTACACTGAGAGAGCTTGACCACGAAAAGCAGGACAAGTACAGAATTACTGTGGTGGCATCTGATCGTGCTGAGAAAATGCAGTTGTCATCCACTGCGATTGTTGAAGTTTCCGTGACTGACGTGAATGACAACCCTCCTCGCTTCACTGCAGAGATCTATAAAGGGACAGTCAGTGAAGATGACCCAACTGGAGGAGTCGTTGCTATTTTAAGCACCATGGACACTGATTCAGAAGATGCTAACAGACAGGTCAACTATTTTATTACAGGTAAACCTTTAGAAATGGTGACAAAATTAATAATGTATATATATATATAGTTTCTACAATTTTAAGTCTATAGTTTCCCTTCTCCGTTTATGAGATTCACTGTCATATTCCGCATACATGTATTGTTCCTTAAGGTGTCTCTGTAAGAGCTGAGACAAATTGATGAACCACAGCTCAGAAGCATTGCTTTAGTTTAGAATCACCTGCTGCAAGAAACACAGGGCTGTCACTGAAAATGGCAGCCCTGTATCAAGTTCTTGTCCTCTTTTGTCTTCATGCTGTGCTTTTGCCCATGCATCACTGGCAATCAAACAGAAATGCACAGTGTGTTGACATAAGGACTTTGGGGATGCGGAAAACGTAACATTTACAGAAAGGGGAGACTTGAAATAGCGCCGTCATTTTGGGTGACACTGTCATGTATCTTACAATGTGGCAACCTGAATTTCTCCAATATGTGTTGTCTGCTTGGTTGATAGCCTTAGCCATTCGCACACATCAAGCACTATTGTTTGCATGCTGCCTTTCCATAGTTAAAACCATGCTCAAAGCTTCTTGCAACATGAAAAACAACATACAATTACAAATATAACAGAAGCAGTTGCAAACTACAGATAAAACACATCAAAAAGCACACAACCAAATTGAAACAATTTCCACGTAAATAAGATCTAAACACAGAGATACGACAAATTAGCATCAATAACTGCAGCAAACCCACCCCCAACAAAAAAACAAACCCTAAATAATAATCCAACCCAATATAAATTTATAATTTCTTGGGCACAGTTGTATAATTGCTACATGAATTGTATACCCAAAAAAGTATGAAGCATGAAAAAAAGTATGGTTCTTTTTATGTATGTTATGTATTTTGCAATGCTGTTTTTATTTGCAAAATTGCTAGTAATTGACTGCAAGCTTCAGGGTGGGGAGGGGACAACAACTCTCCAAGATACGGATTTTGTGTAGCAACAAGCTGTGTACCTGCTGTTGCATATCTCATCCCCTACCCACAAAATAAGTCAGAGCTGAGGGCATTGGTTATGAGTTTCCCACAAGTAACAGTGGCAACCAGTTATGAGGGCTGTTTGCTACTTACAGGATGAATCAGAAGCAGTGTTGCTGTGAATACCAGTAATTGGCAAACAGTGGGGAGACAGTGTTGTGTTCAGGTCTTGCTTGTGCACTTTACATGGAAGCATCTGGTTGTTGTGAAAACAAGATGCTAGACTGGAGGGGCAGTTTGGTCTGATCCAGCACAGCTCTTCATATGCAAAGATTGGAATTCTGGAATGCAGTCTTCGCTCTCCTGAGGCTTTTATTACCAAAGGAGCAGTAATACTTTCTAAATATTATGAAATTTATTGCATTTATTGCTAAATAAATTTATTGCATTTATTGCTAAATAAATTTATTGCATTTATTGCTAAATAAATATATTGCACTTATTGTAAATATTATGAATTTTATTGCAGGTCTTTTCCCTTCACCCCTATAATGACGTTTTGCCATTTCTGATTTGAATTGCCTTCTAACTATCATTTGTCTAGGAGGCGATCCATTGGGACAGTTTGCTGTAGAAAATATCGAGAACGATTGGAAAGTATATGTCCGAAAACCTCTGGACAGAGAAGTAAAGGATAATTATCTTCTGAATATCACTGCTACTGATGGGATGTTCACAACAAAAGCTGTGGTGGAAGTGAAGGTCCTTGATTCGAATGACAACAGCCCTGTTTGTGAAAAGGTACTAGCATTGGGTTTTCATGCACACATTTGCTTTCAGACTCAAATAAATACATTCTACATTTTGAAAATTATTAAGTAATTACTTTGGAAAAGGGAAGTTGGGAAAAATTCCACTGCTCATCCTTGAAAGCTTTTAGTAACCTCTGCCTGTCAGTACATACCTGTGTTAATTATTTGCAGTTATGTGGAATATCTAGAAAACAGAAACAATATTTTGCTATTATTTATTAATTAGATTTCAACATTGCAAAAGATCGCAGGGAGGTTTGCAATATTAAAAACACAATAATATATATAACATAAATAACAAACAAAAACAATACCTTTCCCCCAGCTTAAAACACCATAGATGGTTTAATCATAGCTGTCAACTTTCAGATTTGAAAATAAGGGATCAGCAGCCTCACCTGTCCCGGGAACAGTCTATGGGATATCTAACAATCCGGGATAGCAGCAGGAAGCAGCGGGAAAACGGCGCTGGAATAAGGGAATTTCCTGCAAAAAAAGGGAAGGTTGACAGCTATGGGTTTAATTAGCCAAAGGTCTGGGAGTAGAGGAATGTTTTTGCCTGGTGCCTAAAGATATATAACAAAGGGGCCAGGTGAGCCTCTCTAGGGAAAGCATTCCACAAGTGGGGAGCCACCTACAAAAGACCTGTTCTCGTGCCCCCCTCCCCCCGACCTCACATGAAAGCGGCATACAAAGAAGGGCCTCTGATTATGAATGCAGGGTCCAGGTTATTTCGGATAGGGAGAGGCAGTTCTTGAAGTATGCCGGTCCTGAGCCATTTAAGGCTTTGCAGTTCAAAACTTTATGAGTCAAGCTGCCTTCTAGTTAACGGAAGCTTCCATGGCCTAGTCTCTACCACAGGGGGCTACGTAAAAGCCACACTTTCCTTGTGCCACTTCATAAACAACTTTTTGGACTTAATGTTATAAACAGGCTCAAGGAAATTTATTTAATTCTCCACAAAAAAACCCAGTGAAAAACTAGACAGTGAAATAACAGTGAAGTAAAAGAATCAGAAGTATGATGGTACCTTGGTTTACGAACTTAATTCATTCCGGAAGTCAGTTCTTAAACCAAAGCGTTCTTAAACCAAGGCATGCTTTCCCATAGCAGCAGGGGACTCAATTTACAAATAGAACACACTCAACAGGAAGTGGAACATGTTCTTATTCCAAGGCAAAGTTCACAAACCCAAACAGCTACTTCCAGGTTTGCAGCATTCTTAATCCAAGTTGTTCATAAACTAAGCTGTTCTTACACCAAGGTATCACTGTACAATATATTCTCATGTTTTGTGTTGCACGTTTCAAAAGCTTTTAATATCTAATCTTAATGATGCAATCTCTGTAGTGTCCAGATCTAGTTCCCTTAATGCGCTTTTTCAATGCTACTCTTAAAAACTTTTAGGCATTGTACACGGAGTCTGTCCCAGAAGATTCCCTGCCTGGCAAACTCATCATGCAGGTCTCAGCCACAGATGCAGATATTCGTTCCAACGCAGAAATAACTTACACATTACACGGTCCTGGAGCAGAAGATTTCATGCTCAGTCCAGAAACAGGTAATATTCAGAAGATATTATAAGCTGTGCCATTATTTCTTCTGAAAGTTTGATTGATCAGTGCCCTATCCTCCCTGACCATACGAGCTGGTGAAAGTTGTAGCTGGAAACATCGGGAAGGCAGCGGATTGCAGAAAACTGCCTTACAAAACAATAATCTTCTTAAGTGCTGAAAAGATTGACATTTTGTTCAAGACAGGTTAGCAGTGTGCAGCCATCTTTAAATGTCAGATATCACTGCTGAATTATGCCACATGGGGAATTTTGTTCTTTAAAAGACTGCTCGACTCAAACGTTTCCAGATCTTTGTGGGATGCTCAGTTCTTGTTTTTAAATCCCTTTATTTGCTTTGTTTTTATCACTTCCATGCACAGGTGAGCTGAAAACACTAGGGGCACTTGACCGTGAGCAGAAAGCAGTATATACTCTTATGGTCAAGGCGTCAGATGGAGGAGGAAGGTTTTGCCAGGCTAAAATTATTCTGAATATAGAAGATATGAATGATAACACCCCAGAGTTCACAGCAGACCCATACTCCATCACAGTATTTGAGAACACGGAGGTGAAAACTCTGTTGACAAGAGTGCAAGCTACAGATGCTGATGCAGGTAAAATTTATTGAGTTGCATTTTTAATGCAACACTAATGCTGAAATCTAAATGATATTTGTTAGTTCACTTTTCATATTTTCAGCCCTCCTTTTCTCAGATTGTGCTTCATAAAACACACGCACATGCCAAACATGCTAAATTTTAATTGCTTAATCCTGGTTGTAAATGCGCAAAACAAATTCTGCAGTTGTGGTGCAGCTCCTGTTTCTCTCTCTCCCTCCCTTCCTCCTCTCCCATTCTCCCTCCTTGCTATTCGACCATGTTGCTTACCCAGTGTTCAGAAGTCACTGCTATGGGTTGTGTGCTTTTCAACCCTGGGGTTCTTTGATGTGACTTCTGCAAAGGGGTGGTGGATGTGCTCTTGATTGTGCTCCCAAGTACCATAAGGCAAAAGTTAGGCTCTGCACTTGCCTGTTGGGCTTCCTGTGCAAATAGTGTACCCTAAACTGCACCCCAGAGCCCTCTGTAGCAGGGATAGAGAATTGCACACCTCCAGCACCTGTGGATTCAACTTGTGGCCTCTTCCTCTTTAGCTCTGCCTGCCTCCTCAATCTCACAGATACTTTCATTCTAGCACTTAAGCTGCTGATTTGCATTTGGCCCTGTCCCCCCCTCTGCCCCAGGCAACACCAAATCAGTTTGGTGAGGCTCATTTGTTAAGCAGAGCTGATAACATCAGAAAGGAAGGAAGGTGGAAAAGGGAAGTGTCAGCCAAATAAAACTCCACTAGAAAGGTGAGGGAGCAGGGGAAGTGTGTTCTCTATAAAGGGTTTGCCCCAATTGTATTGAATCAGCAGCTCTCAAAGCTTCCTTTATTCACCTTTCCCAGCAGGTTCTGTTCCTCAGTTGGCATTTCTATTCTTCAGTAATCTGTTGTCTCATATCTTTGTCCCATTTCTTTTTGATGCCCACCTCTGTATTGGATCAGGACATACACTTCATAATACAGTCATCTTTCCCCTGGGAATGCTTTTGTGGATACCTGGTACTCAGAGTGGGAGCACTCCTTAGGACACCTTGGTCACAAATCAAATTTAGTGCAGTTATTTGTATGGTGTGTAATCACAATTGAGCCAAAACATATGGATGATTGCATGTTCCTCGTCTTTTCCCATCTTACACAGTTCATTTTCCACCTTACGCAGTTCGTTTGTTCAGGGTTGTTGCTGAAGAAATGCGTTTTAGAATGCTACTAAGAACTTCGTTATGTTCTCTGTTTCCTTTTAATCATAGGATTAAATCGAAAGATTCACTACTCCCTGATAAATTCTG
Source organism: Podarcis muralis (assembly GCF_964188315.1). Lineage (NCBI taxonomy): Eukaryota > Metazoa > Chordata > Lepidosauria > Squamata > Lacertidae > Podarcis > Podarcis muralis. Next base: position 52,189,908 of record NC_135663.1, on the reverse strand, counting down.
CAGATGGGCAGTTTTCTATTGATGAATTCTCTGGAATTGTTCGGTTGGAAAGGCCTTTGGATCGGGAGTTACACGCTGTGTATTCTCTGACTTTGAAAGCTGAGGATGAAGGTTCCCCAAGAAGGCTGTCTTCTGTTGGCACCCTTGTTATTTCTGTTCTGGATATAAATGATAACCCACCTGTCTTTGAGTACAAAGAGTACAGTGCAACTGTATCAGAAGACACAGTGGTTGGAATGGAGGTTCTTCAGGTCTACGCTGCTAGCCGGGACATCGAAGCTAATGCCGAAATCACCTATTCTATCATCAGTGGAAATGAACATGGGAAATTCAGTATTGATTCAAAAACAGGTAAACATTTGCAGCAGGGAAAACAATCGGATTTGGTAACCCAACCTTAGTATTCCCATCACCAAATAATGTGTCTTCTTGAAACAACTGATTTGACAGTTCAATGAGCTTAACTTACACATGCTCAGATTCTATTTATTTAAAGAACCTGTAGAAGATAGAAAGTAAGTAAAATAGTAAAAAGTTTTGGAAAATGGTTATTACACTGTAACACTAGTTTTCAGTTGAGTTTTTATTTTTATTTCTTTGCATGTTCCCCGAGGTAAGCGTGTTTTTCTTTTCTTGGTGGAAAAAGATACAAGTCCAAAATGCAATAAGCTTCATGTTTATGAAAGATATTTATGTGCTCAATTTATTTGCTTGCATAGGCCCTGAATTGTGATACACACACACACACACACACACACACACACACACACATATATGGCAGTAATGCTGGGTGTTTTGTTCATAAGTAAATACTCTGTACCGTTGTTGGAATCTGTCTGTCTTGGGAGACCTTCAGGGGGTAAAGCCAAACCACTGGAGAGTTACAGCGCCTGCTGTGGCTGTAGAGACTGGTATGGCAGAGACATGTTTTATTGCAAGTGGGGCAGGTGAAGGTGTCCAGTTTTGCTGCTACAGGTGCACCAGGGTGTTTCTTCCCTCTGCGCTCTTCCTAGCAGTTATTCTTCCAATGTTCACTAAGTCATCATATATCCAGACTTCCAAGGACAAACACCACGAACAAGGAATGCAGCCACTTATGGGCATTGCTGTGCTACTTCCATAGAGGATATATGCAAACCGATCTAACTTGCCTTCATTTCCATGAGTCAAATTTTCAGCTATTTTGCTTGCTCCGCAAAGCAAAGATTGTTGCAGCGGTGCATTATGATAGGCACAAAAGACATTTGAAAGCGCAGAAGCAGCCGCTGACCCTGAAATTACTTACTGAGTAATTTTGAAAGTTCCCTTTGTTGCTATATTTCCCTTAATAGAAAAGTGTCCTGACTTGTGGTTTGTTTGTTTGTTTGTTTTTCCCTTGTAGGTGCTATTTTTATTATTGGAAGCCTCGATTATGAGAGCTCCCCGGAGTATTATCTGACAGTGGAAGCCACAGATGGAGGGACACCTTCCTTGAGTGATGTTGTGACAGTAAATATAAATGTAACAGATATCAATGACAACACTCCGGCATTCAGTCAAGACACTTACACAGCAGTAATCAGTGAAGACGCTGAAGTTGAACAATCGGTTATTACAGTATGTAATTCAATTTCCCTCACCCCCTGCCATTTTTTTTTTTTTTTGTGTGTGTGTGTGTGATAGAGATAGAGAGTGCATGCTCATGTGTAGATTTATGGAATAAAAATCTATATGGAAAGCCTAAAATTCTTTAGTGAAAATTGTAAAATATTCTGTATTTCAAATGCATTTTCCATGAGATGAAAGGGAAAATAATTCAGCTGACACTTGTGCATTTTGAACATTGCGTTTTTCATTGAGTCCGTAGTATGCTAACCCAAAATTGTGAGATTTTGAAAGTGCACCCCTTGTCTATTACCTTGACTTGTTTTTAAATGGGAACTTGATTCCCTCTAGGTTATGGCAGCAGATCCTGACGGGCCTTTGAACAACCACATTCGCTACACAATTATAGATGGCAACCAAGGGAGCCCTTTCACAATTGACCCCACCTTGGGTGAAGTTAAGGTGGCAAAACCTCTCGACAGAGAGAAGGTAAGCTGCTACCTTTTGAGATTCAAGGCATGGCTTTCCAAGCGTAAGAGAGCGGCATAAACTCCATTTGTTCCATGGGGTTTTTAAATAGGTAATTTTAGAAAAGGTTCGGGGAAAGACCTGAGTGTGCCAGAGAGAGGAAAGATCTGGTTATTGCTGGTTATTCTCTCAAGGCGGTTCTTAAGTTGGGGAAAGGGACTGCGCAAGTCTCAAGCCTATCTGGAAATCAGAACCTCTGATTTTGGTGCCATTTATATCAATTCCGCTGTTTGTAGATGTCATCCATAATTGTAGCTGATAATGCCAACAGCAGTTAAGTATTATTGGTTTTGCATTTGGCAGTTTTGTAATGACAGTAAATAAAAGTGTGTATGAGGCAGCAGATGAGAACAGGGCATTTCACTACAGAAGATTATAGCAGGAGATGCAGTACTTATGAAAGTAACTTGGCTCATATACCATGAGTCCATGTCTCCTAAACTATGGTTTGCAGGGTTAGGATTGTGTTTTGTCTTCCATGCTCCTTTCTCCCCTCCCTCCTTTCCTCACACGTGGGTTTCCTTCACATCCTAGTTATCTCCTACCATATTTTGCTGTGACAACAGAATTGACAAATTGCAATTAGGATCTTTACCTCTAAACCAAGGTTTGTAATCTTGCTTCAAATAATGGTTTGGAAGCAAGGTGGTAATTATGTTTTTCTAAATTTGGACGTCTCTAGGAAATGATGAAGGGAAACGCTGTGTAATAAGAGCAAAGGAGACTTTATCATGATTTTTTTAGTCTGGTGTAGAGAATTGGGTTCATGATAGGATAGCAGAGATGATGTGCAGATAATGTCTAAACAGTGAATGTGTGAAGACAACAAGCACTCTCACTGTATAAGATCCCAAATAGGCCATACAGAATGCCATAATTCAACAGCAATAAGAATATGCAGGTTCTAATATTGTTTAATTTCTTTTCTTTTTTTAATTGCCTATTTTTCTTCTTATCTCCATGTGCTTCACTCTTAAGGTTTCTGGTTACACTCTGACAGTTCAGGCATCTGACAATGGAAACCCGCCTAGAGTCAACGCAACTACAGTTAATATTGATGTATCTGATGTAAATGACAACCCACCAGTGTTTTCCAAGGAGAACTACAGCATCATTATCCAGGTAATTTATATATATCACATAGAGAACAGACACGCTAATGGGAAACACAGTTGTGTGGATTGTCAGGGAGAGGACCACACCTTGGTCATTGCCACCAAGGTCCTGGGCAGTGCTTTTTTTTCTGGGGCTACTTAAGGGAATGCAGTACCATGACCTTTTTTTTCCAGAAGAAAAGCACTGGCCCTGTAGTATATTAAAATGTTAATATTTTTATTTCAGTTTGAAGTTTTGGAGCTGATAATAATGGTAAGCAAAATTTGGCTTGGCTTACTAGCCAGACCACTTGTGTCATCACTGAACCCTCTATGCCTTGGTTCCCATAGCTGGTACAGCTAATTCAAGGAAGGAATAAGTGTTTGTCCTTTTGGTGGGGTTTTGAAGACAGGGCAAGCAGCACCTCTCTGTTGCTGTGTCCTACAAAAGTCCAGTGAGAAGGGGAAGAAACCACCCCTCTGCTCCCCAGAAGGAGTATTTTTTTTATTTCCTTTCTGTGGGGGTTTGGCAGGAAGCAAAAGAGGTAAGTTGAAGCTGGTGCCTTTTGCCAAAGCACAACTTCTGGGGATGGACCTATCTCCCACCCCTACCGCTGCCACCATTTTCTGCAAAGGAAAGAAGAGATCATATTGTTCTTGCTAGTTGAGCAGGAAAGTGCCAGCCTTGCCTTCCAGCTTCCTCCTGCAAGAAAAGCTAATGGGAGGAGGCAAAGAAATTGCTGCTGCTTTTCTCCATGGGGAATGGGTATTAAAGGAGGTGGCCTTCTTCTCTTCCCATTAGGTTTTTGCAAGAGGCAGCAACAAGGCACAGCTGCTGTTTTCTGCAAAAGCCCGTGCTTTTGAGCAAAATTGTTTTTCATTTCCTTCCCATTCTTTCCCCCCATGCTGCGCACTGGACTTTGGGAGCATGGACTTGTAAAATGTCTCCCCACTGCCTCCTGAAAAGAAAAAGAAAAAAACAGGAAGGGAAATAAATTACCCCATGTTGCAGCCCCGGAGAAGAAAGAGGGTATTTTTTCCCTCCCTGTTCCTGACAGTTTTGTGCAGGATCCTACAGCATGGCGCTGCTGGTACTTTTTACAAAAGCCCAACTTTTGGGAGAGAAAATGCCTTTGATTTCCTCCATGAACAATAGGGGAAGGCAAGAAAGTTGTGTTTCCAAAAGCAGGGCATAGGCGCACACCACATCGTGGAGGGTTACTGTCTTACAGTAAGCAGCTTTATTGAATCCTCCATATTACGAAAAGCACTTCATTGATTCCGTAATGTTGATTTGCTGGAAAGCAGTAGTTAGCGAGTAATCAAGAGTGGCAATTGTTAACAATTTGCAGGGGCCTTGTGCGGTGATCAAAATAGGCACCCTTCGATTAGTTTGTTAACAGCCTTGTGTTTACTCCCAAATCTAAACTGATGCGCCAAGAAGCAAGTTTGTACAGTCTCATCTGAAGGCTGGAATTGGAATGGGAAGGAATCTTGGATTTTCCATTACTCACTGACCAACAATGATGTGTAGATGCACTTTGAAAGGAGAGAGCTGGTAGTGTTGATTGAGCTGAAGAACAGCAGAGAGATGTTGGCGAATGTGCTCTTATAAATGGTTTGGGGTTGTTTTTTTAAAGGTACACAGAGAGTTTATTGTGCAGTAGGCTAGGAAATGAACAGCTTGGTGGAGTTGAATCCAGTTTGCCCAACGTATCCATTCCTCTTATAATAATGCAACACAGTACAATGCTGAATCTTTGATTTCAGCATGGCAAAAATCAGTCACAGAAGCAGAGGTTCTAATTGTGCCAACATGACCGAGTCTATTGCCTCGGACACGATAGGGTTACAGCATAAATGTATGAACCAGACAAAGAATGGGAGACAGTGAGCTTTGTCCTCCTTTTAACCAGATAGGAAGTGGAATGACAGAGAGATTAAGAGATTTACTTCACAAGAAGGTTACAACACAGGCAGGAAGTAATCCTGGATCTTTTAGCTCTCAGCTGTTTTACACATAAGAATTGTCCTAATAGGTCAGCTCAGTATCTCATTCTGCTCTCCAGCCTACCTCAGCAGTGGCCGTTTTAGAGAAATTGCAGCAGAGTTACGTCCCAACTGTGGAGTGAATCAACTATTCCCATGCATTTATTCCCCTTTCATTTTCTCTTTTATGTGCCTGCCATGGCCTCTCATAGGTTCTAGGCACAGAGATTGAGATAAGTCATAGAGTCTCTTAGAATTATAGAGTTTGAAGGGACCATAGGTAAAGGGATCCCTGACCATTAGGTCCAGTCATGGCCGACTCTGGGGTTGCGGCGCTCATCTCGCTTTATTGGCCGAGGGAGCCGGCATACAGCTTCCGGGTCATGTGGCCAGCATGACTAAGCTGCTTCTGGCAAACCAGAGCAGCACACAGAAACACCGTTTACCTTCCCGCAGGAGCGGTACCTATTTATCTACTTGCACTTTGATGTGCTTTCGAACTGCTAGGTTGGCAGGAGCAGGGACTGAGCAACGGGAGCTCACCCCACCTCGGGGATTCGAACCGCCGACCTTCTGATCGGCAAGCCCTAGGCTCTGTGGTTTAACCCACAGCGCCACCTGCGTCCCACTGAAGGGACTATAAGGATCATCTAGCCCAAATTCCTGCAATGCAGGAATCTTTTGCCCAGTGTGGGTCTTCAACCCATGACTCTGAGATTAAGAGAATCATGCTCTACCAGCTGAGCTACCCTAGTAGGTCTAAGTACCCTAAAAAATCCCTTTCCTCAGGAAATCTGAAGTAGGCTCTTAAAGCCTACTTTCTGAAGTAGGCTCTTAAAGCCTACTTTTTAAAGACCCTATCATTACAGAGGAGGCAGGTTTAGTCGTTGTCTGAGGACTATCCCTGCCTCCGGGTCTGGTCCTGACCGGATGGATACTAGAATCAGCAAGGGATACCCACATGACCTGAAGGTGCTGCTGTGCATTGCCAGGTCAATGATTCATAAGACCACTGCCATCCATGACTTGATCATGGATGGAGGATTTGACCTGGCTTGTATAACAGAGACCTGGTTGGATGAAGCAGATGGGCCTGTCCTTGCCGCTGCTTGTCCACCAGGTTTCTCTTACGCACAGCAACCCAGGTCATGTGGGCGGGGAGGGGGGGTTGCAGTGATTTTTAGGAAGTCATTAGTTTGCACCAGGCGTCCTGTTGGGAAGACCCAGTTTTCTGAGTGCATGTTCTGGAAGTTGGGCAATAGGGGCAGTACAGGATTCCTTTTGGTGTACCGACCTCCCCGCTGCACCAAGGATTCCCTGCCCGAGCTGCTTCAGGTCGTGGCGGATGTTCTCCTGGAGACACCTAGCTTGGTCGTCCTAGGGGATTTTAACATCCATGCCGACACGACCTTACAAGGGGCCGCTCGGGACTTCGTGGAAAGCATGGCCTCCATGGGGCTGTCCCTGAATAAGTCTGGCCCAACCCATAGCCGTGGACATGCCTTGGACCTGGTGTTTACCTCTATGGATGTTGGTGATCTGACACTAAGTAAAAGCGAAACGAAAGAAGTGCCATGGTCAGATCACTTCCTGGTGCAACTGGACTTCTCTGCGACCCATCCCCTCTGCAGGGAGGTGGGACCAATTCGGATGGTCCGCCCCCGCCACTTAATGGATCCAAATGGTTTCCAGAGAGTGGTAGGGGATGCTTTATCCCATGTTGATGGCCTTTCAGCTGATTCCCTGGTGGCCCGCTGGAATGTGGAGTTAACCAGGGCTATTGACTGTTTGGCTCCGAAGCGCCCTCTCCGATTGCATGGAGCCCGGACAGCCCCGTGGTTTTCCACGGATCTGAGGGCAATGAAACAATCGTTGAGACGGCTAGAGCGCCGGTGGCGGAGAACTCATTCCGAATCTGACCGGACACAGGTTAGAGCTCAACGTCGAGCCTACCAAGTGGCGATAGCGACGGCGAAGAAGAATTTCTTCACCGCCTCTATTGCATCTGCAGTAAACAGCAGCAGGAGACTTTTTCAGGTGGTTCACAATTTAGCGGAACCACCTGCAACATCGGGGCCCAGTACGGGCCACATGTTCTCCTGCAATGATTTTGCAAAGTTTTTTGCAGATAAAATCGCTCAGATTCGGGAAGAAGTAGACTCCACCGTGGGAGCAGGGCCAGGGCGGGAGAGTGCTAGAGTTCTGTCTAGTCAAGTTGAGTGGGATCAATTCCAATCTGTTACCTCCGAGGATGTGGACAGGCTGCTTGGACGAGTGAAACCAACCACCTGTCTCCTGGATCCTTGCCCATCCTGGCTTATAAAAGCTAGCCGGGAAGGACTGGGCAATGGGCTTCGTGGGGTGGTGAATGCTTCCCTCCGTGAGGGAGCCTTCCCAGACCCGCTGAAAGAGGCGGTTATTAAACCGCTTCTTAAAAAACCATCTTTAGATGCGGCCACGATGGCCAACTATCGCCCAGTCTCAAATCTTCCATTCCTGGGCAAGGTGATTGAGCGAGCGGTTGCCGAACAACTCCAGGCACGCCTGGAAGAAGCGGACCATTTGGATCCCTTCCAGTCGGGATTCAGGCCTCATCATGGGACTGAAACTGCCTTGGTCGCACTGGTTGATGATCTCCGGCGGGCTAGGGACAAAGGTGAGAGCTGTTTCCTAGTTCTGCTGGATCTCTCAGCGGCGTTTGATACCATCGACCATAGCATCCTTCTGGACCGTCTTGAGGGGCTGGGAGCTGGGGGCACTGTTATACAGTGGTTCCGCTCCTTCCTCCTGGGCCGTGTTCAGAAAGTGGTGGTGGGGGATGAGTGTTCAGACCCCTGGGCTCTCACTTGTGGGGTGCCTCAGGGTTCTGTCCTCTCCCCCATGCTTTTCAACATTTACATGCAGCCGCTGGGAGAGATCATCAGGAGGTTTGGGCTGGGTGTTCATCAGTATGCGGATGATACCCAGCTCTACCTCTCTTTTAAATCAGAACCAGTGAAGGCGGTGAAGGTCCTGTGTGAGTGTCTGGAGGCGGTTGGAGGCGGTTGGAGGATGGATGGCGGCTAACAGATTGAGGTTGAATCCTGACAAGACAGAAGTACTGTTTTTGGGGGACAGGAGGCGGGCAGGTGTGGAGGATTCCCTGGTCCTGAATGGGGTAACTGTGCCCCTGAAGGACCAGGTGCGCAGCCTGGGAGTCATTTTGGACTCACAGCTGTCCATGGAGGCACAGGTCAAATCCGTGTCCAGGGCAGCTGTTTACCAGCTCCATCTGGTACGTAGGCTGAGACCCTATCTGCCTGCGGACTGTCTCGCCAGAGTGGTACATGCTCTGGTTATCTCCCGCTTGGACTACTGCAATGCACTCTACGTGGGGCTACCTTTGAAGGTGACTCGGAAACTACAACTAATCCAGAATGCGGCAGCTAGACTGGTGACTGGGAGCGGCCGCCGAGACCATATAACACCGGTCTTGAAAGACTTGCATTGGCTCCCAGTACGTTTCCGAGCACAATTCAAAGTGTTGGGGCTGACCTTTAAAGCCCTAAACGGCCTCGGTCCAGTATACCTGAAGGAGCGTCTCCACCCCCATCATTCTGCCCGGACGCTGAGGTCCAGCGCCGAGGGCCTTCTGGCGGTTCCCTCATTGCGAGAAGCAAAGCTACAGGGAACCAGGCAGAGGGCCTTCTCGGTAGTGGCGCCCACCCTGTGGAACGCCCTTCCAGCAGATGTCAAAGTGATAAATAACTACCTGACATTCAAGAGACATCTTAAGGCAGCCCTGTTCAGGGAAGTTTTTAACATGTGATATTTTATTGTATTTTTGGTTTTTATGGAAGCCGCCCAGAGTGGCTGGGGAGGCCCAGCCAGATGGGCGGGGTATAAATAATAAATTATTATTATTATTATTATTATTATTATAAAGCAGAATTTAAGTTTCCTAGGGACAGGCATTGGGTTGTATTGAGCGAACTTTTATTCAGAGGAGACCTAATGGACAGGACTAACTTAAAGTTCATTGATCTTAATGGATCTACTCTGGGTAAATGTTAATTGAATACAGCCTGTTGTGTTTTTTTCAGATAATATTATCTACCTGGTCATTTAGAAGATGCTAGTATAACCTATTAATCAGAAAGAAATTGCAGGGAAAGTGGAAAGTTAAGATGTCCCTTTTTTTCTTCAAGTCAGTAAATTAGTTTGCTCTATTTCTCCAGGGTGTCTTTTCCTGATGGCTCGATGGTACTTAGTGGCATTCAGCATATAACCGAGCCAGGTTATGTAATGTGAAAGGAAAATGTCTGTCTAAAAAACCTGATATTCTGTTCTCTCTACCCTTTTTTATATTGGTGTGCCTCTTCTGTTCTCTTCTGTTCCTTTCTCTAAGAAAGAGACAGAGCAAAGGACAACAGTGGAGAGATAGGAACACAGAGATATAAAACTGACCACTTTCCACCTGACTCCCTATCCCTTTCAGCACGTCTTTCTTTCTCTCTCAGTTGGACTCACTTGACACCAGGTTGTCCTTCTCTTTCCCAGCAGATTCCATTGCTCAATTCACCATATTTTGTTTTCCAACTTCTTCAAGCTCGGTTGGGATGGGGCTTTTGGGGAGGGGTGGAGTATGGGGTTTCAAAAGCTTTTTAATTTTTTTAATAAATATGCTCAATTTTAAACAACTTAGGTTTAAACTGTTCTTACTTACATTTTTTTAGCTATATAAAGTGCATATTATTTTGAGTTAAAGTAAAAAAAGCTTCAGATGAACGGAAATTCATATACATGTTGTTTTTGGAATGACTGCAGAAGTTGTTCCCATAGGGTCTTTCTTTCCCCCTTGGGGTTTTTATTTTGGGGAGGGGGGTCTTCAAATCTTGGGACTCCCAAGAATTTGCTTATAACTCCCAATTTTTGTGTGGCTGCTTCTGTTTTGGCTACCTAAGCAATGTCACCTAGTGTATATGAAGAGTGAACAGATTATTTTTTGCTACTTTACTTCCTGCTACAACTTCTTCTTCTTCTTTTTTTCCTTTTTTTTTTTTTTGCTTTTATAGGAAAATAAGCCAATTGGGTTTAATGTCCAGCAGCTGATGGTAACAGACAAGGATTCCTCCCACAATGGGCCACCTTTCCATTTCACCTTTGTCAGTGGGAATGAAGACAGCGCTTTTGAGATCACTCAACAAGGAGTACTTACAACCGCTATTCAACTAAAACGCAAAGTGAAGGATCATTATTTTCTTCACGTTAAGGTGCAAAGTGTTCACAATATGGTGCTTGAAATGTATTGTAACATTTGTGAAGGGGAAGGGAATACTTCTGTGTGTGTGTGTGTGTGCGTGTGTGTTTAAAACGTTTTACCCCACTTCTTAGCTGAGAAAGCTCCCAGAGTGAGTTATAGATCAGTGAAAAAGCGAAAGGCTTCCAGCTGAACTTACAATATGTGTGAGTGCTGCTGCATATTCCAAGTAGTGATTTAGTGTGGGATATATAAATCATTTAACACTAATCTGGAGTATACTTCACTGTGACTACACTGAAAGTTACTACTACACTACCCAGTACTGCTCTTGACTGAGGCATGACATGGCAATTTAAGAAACTTCTTGTATGCATAGGCTTCTTCCCATGGCAAATGTACCTGCACAAAATTCATTCATTTTTTGCTTTTATATATCTCCTAACCTTCAGAGGGTTGGTGGTTCGAATCCCTGCCATGGGGTGAGCTCCCGTTGCTCGGTCCCTGCTCCTGCCAACCTAGCAGTTCGAAAGCACGTGCAAGTAGATAAATAGGTACCGCTCTGGCGGGAAGGTAAACGGCGTTTCCGTGCACTGCTCTGGTTCGCCGGAAGCAGCTTAGTCATGCTAGCCACATGACCCGGAAGCTGTACGCTGGCTCCCTCGGCCAATAAAGCGAGAGGAGCGCCGCAACCCCAGAGTTGGTCACGACTGGACGTAATGGTCAGGGGTCCCTTTACCTACCCTTCAAATAACTCCAGGGGAAATACATGGCTCTTCCCCTCTCCGTACTGCCCTCACAACAACCCTGAGAGGCAATTACCACATTAAAGTAGTGAGCTCATGCAGCATCCTGGCTCCTTTCCCCTGAACATGTAAATTCTAAGTTTCTCCAGCTGCACCCTGTTCATCTGAGTAGTTGTTTCAATAAGGGTCCTGCTGTTATTTGTGGGAACCATCTCTTAAGTCATATGCATTAAGAGTTCAGAGCACCAGCTCAAGAGGGCAAAAACCACCCCTATTTAAGTTGAACTGGAGGGAGTGGAGAGAATTCCTTCCTAATCTCAAAATAGATGACTTCTGATTTTAATGGCGTGTGTAGTAACATATTTAGGAGATTCGTAATTGGATAACTTGTCAGTATCTCAAGAAATACATTCATTGAATAGTTTTGTGCGTGGCTCTGTGATTCCTGGGGAAAGAATAGCTTTCTTTGAGTTTAGATCTCGAAGGGGGGAAAGCTTTCAAAGTGCCATCTGCTGTTTGAAACGGGTTACTTCATTGCTAATATTTTCCATAAAACACTGTGGCAGGTTTAGCAGTAGCTTCTTCAAGAACCATTGGCAACTCTTTGGAAATAGTTCCAGTAGTTGGAGCTCCGCACGTGCATGGATGGTTCTTAATTGCGATCCAGAAGTTGGAAGCAAATTGCACTATTTTAATGTGACAGCTCTTCGCTGGTCAATTCTTCTGTACAAAGCATTCATTAAAGACCTTGACCTCTTTAATAATCATATAAAGCTTCTGGTTAAAAGCTGATGAAATTGAGCAGAAACTCAATGCTTGTGCATCATTTTCCACTAGGTGGCTGATAATGGAAGACCTCAGTTGTCATCTTTGACTTACGTGGACATTAGGGTCATTGAGGAAAGCATCCACCCTCCAGCAATTCTGCCCTTGGAAATCTTCATCACAACCTTTGGGGAGGAATATTCTGGCGGTGTCATTGGAAAAGTACATGCAACTGATCAAGATGTTTATGACACTTTGACGTACCACCTGGATCCCAAGATGGACTCAGTGTTCTCTGTCTCTAGCACAGGTGGTAAGGTGATAGCTCACAAAAGGCTAGATGTAGGACAATATCTGCTGAACGTTACTGTTACAGATGGAAAGTTCACTACCGCGGCTGTCATTTCAGTCCATATCCGACAAATCACGCAGGAACTGTTGAACCACAGTATAGCTTTCCGTTTTGCCAACCTTGCCCCTGAGGAGTTCATCGGTGACTATTGGCGCAATTTTCAGAGGGCTCTGAGGACCACCTTGGGAGTCAGAAGAAATGACATACAGATTATTAGCTTGCAACCGTCTGATCCTCCATTGAACCTTGACGTGCTGCTGCTTGTAGAAAAGTCTGCTGGTTCTCAGCATTCAACCAGAGCCCTACTCCATAAGATCAACTCCTCTGTGGCTGACCTTGAAGAGACCTTGGGCGTCCGGATACTCAACGTTTTCCTCAAGCTGTGTTCGGGCCTGGATTGCCCTTGGAAATTTTGTGAAGAAAAAGTGACCCTAGATGAGAACATCATGTCAACCCACAGCACTGCCAGGCTGAGTTTTGTCACACCGCATCATCGGAGAACCGCAGTCTGTCTTTGTACAGGTAAAGTAACCATACAAAATATGCTGGAAAATAAATTGTGTATGATCTTTCACATCGCAGAGGGTTTAATTGCACTCCTTACTTTTAAGGCTCCAGTCTTAAGCCCAGCAATTTCATGAGAAAGGGAAGATGTACCTGGTAGTTATTCCTTTAGCTAATATGTTATAAGGTATCTCTTAAGCACTTGAAGAATTTTATTTTTGCCTTCCATTGTCTTTAAATGGATTCTGCAGCCGACACAAGATCTTCGGCATAGATTTTGAGGGGAAATTCTACTAGTACCTTTGGGGAAATAGCGTGCCCTTGAAAAAAGTGGATCAGCAACCTTAAGGGATATGGAAACAGTTAAAATATATGTTCGGCTTTTGCTAGGTAACATTTTAGGATAGCGTCATGTCGGGAGAAGAAAGTGTGCGGTGTCAGGTGAGCAGTTCTCCCAGTTGGAGCTCATATTATAGCAGTTTAGGAATCCCATGTCTCCTGTAATTTCTTGCTTATTTCCTTGTCACCTCCTTTAACACAGCTATAATTTTCATCACCCGTTGTGCCTGGAGAATATTAGGCTTTCAGTTTTAAGAGTCGTTGCATTAAAAAAAAATTGTCATGTTTGGGAAGAATGTGATAAAAATAAAACCTTGCTCTATTTATATATAACTATTATCTATATTTACAGAAGGAAGCTGTCCCCTTGTGAGCAGTGCCTGTGAGGGGAATCCGTGCCCTGAAGGAACAGAATGTATAGCAGATCCCAGAGAAGGAAAGTTTACTTGCATTTGCCACGGAAGCAACAGTGCCCAGTGCCCTGGTAAGATTTTAACTCCTAATAGCATTCAGCTTTATCTTCAGCCTTCTTGCTGAGAAATGCAGCTTTGAGCTATATCCCTCTCCTCCTTGTTTTTTTAAAGTATCGGTTGGACCATCAGTGACTTTTACTGGAAGCAGCTACATGAAGTATCGCCTCATGGAAAACGAGAACAAGGAAGAAATGAAGCTCACTATGAGACTCAGGACGTACTCGACTCAAGCGGTTGTTATGTATGCCCGAGGAACGGACTATAGCATTTTAGAGGTGTGTTAGTTTCAAATGCTAGAAGCCTTAAACTGCGCAGAAAACTGCCTTAACACACTCACTTTGAAATCTAATTTGCACCTAAATTGTCCCAGGCTTAGAATGAATCATTTGATTCCCATCAGCGACATATAACTGAACACCCTGTAAATAAGCAGGCAATAGACAGTACATATATAGGACACGGGTGGCGCTGTGGGTTAAACCACAGAGCCTAGGACTTGCCGATCAGAAGGTCGGCGGTTCGAATCCCCGCGACGGGGTGAGCTCCCGTTGCTCGGTCCCAACTCCTGCCAACCTAGCAGTTCGAAAGCACGTCAAAGTGCAAGTAGATAAATAGGAACCGCTCCGGCGGGAAGGTAAACGGCGTTTCCGTGCGCTGCTCTGGTTCACCAGAAGCGGCTTAGTCAAGTATGTGATGCCTTCTACAGTATTGGAAATGATGCTTAAATCTTCCAGCTACTAACAGTTTATAGACTAATATGCCTCACGTTAATATGGTATGATAAGAAACACTGTGAAAAGGTATGTGTTAACTGAGATGTAAAAATGAATGAAAATGCCAAAGTGTGTGTGTGTGTGTGTGTCCAGCAGTAACTGGAGGTTGAAAATGTATATATAAAGCACAGTCATTTCCACCAAAGTGAACCCCCTTGATCTTTCACCATTCTGAAAGTATTCTGCTTAATAATCATAACCTTATTCTTAAGGAAGAAAAAAATAAAGCAAAGCACCACATTGAAGCCAAAGGGTTTGGATATGCCATCAAATGACCACTATAGGTGTATTCAGGGTGCTTAAATAAAGCTCTCAGCATCAACATTGCTTGAACATAACTAGCAGCTTCTGCTCATATGAGAGTTTTGCTTAATAGGGTTCTGCTGCTTATTTGTCCCACATGTAGTGGCCAGTAGGTAGAATCCTGCATCGTGGTGCATGCTGCCATTCCTGGCAGTCATTGCCAAGAGGTGTGCTTATGCCCCTTTCACCCAGCATCACCTCGTGAGTAAGGAAGTAAGGTGGTTTCAGTCTGGATCCTGCAGGTGCATCACTTAGTGGCAACAGGAAGTAATGCCATACTGGGTTGTTACTCCAAATGAAGCTAGGGGAGAGAGAGAGAGGGCATCTGTTTATGTGTTGCCTTTTCTCTTTGCTTAGATCCACCATGGGAGGCTGCAGTACAAATTTGACTGCGGAAGTGGCCCTGGGATTGTGTCTGTGCAGAGCACACAGATCAACGATGGCCAGTGGCATTCGGTGTCCCTGGAAGTTGACGGGAACTATGCCAAGCTGATTCTGGACAGGGTACACACCGCGTCTGGCATTGCTCCTGGCACTTTAAGGACACTGAACCTGGACAACCATGTGTTTTTTGGCGGTCACATTCGGCAGCAAGGCGCAAGGCATGGAAGGAGCCCGCAGGTTAGCAATGGCTTCAGAGGCTGTATGGATTCCATTGTCCTGAATGGCCAAGAATTGCCCCTGAACAGCAAACCACGGAGTTACGCACACATGGAAGAATCTGTGGATGTATCCCCTGGGTGTTTGCTGACTATGACAGAGGATTGTTCAAGTAGTCCTTGCCAGAATGGGGGCATCTGTAACCCACTACCCAGTGGAGGTAAGTTTGGTGCTTTTTCACAGTATTTGCTTTGTATTAAGTAATGGGTGCTCTTTTCATTCTTGGTGGCTGAATTAATGGTACGGTGGCCAGAGTACTTGAGTTCACCTAAATGAGAAACTTCGTTTCTTACTAGCAGAAAGAACTTAATTTGAGATATTTTACTTACGGTCTATAGGCCTATATTTCATCATGCATTCATTTTACATCAGAAATATAAATGTAGTTCCATATTGTCGGGCTCCACAACTGACAGCACTAGCAGCTCTAGATTTAAGAATTGTGTTTACTTTGGAGAATAAAAGATTTTAAAAATGCTTCTGAGCATGAAAATGAAGCTTCGTACATCTTAGGACATTGCAAGCCTCCTTGTGTTATTTGAGTCTTGTCCTTCCTTTTTTACCAGGTAAAATGAGCAGAAACTAGTTGGGGGCCTTTTCAGTGTTAGCTCCAGGATGGAAATTGTTGTGTCCTTGGTATTATAGCAACCTAGTAAGTTCTGAAATGGCTATAGTTTAAGTTATGATCCTATAAATTGATTACATCAGTGAAACACTTATAGCTTATTATCTGGCTTTTTGCAACTTCTTAGCTTAGGATTGCTTTCATATTGTGATTATGCTCAAAATAACATTAGTTTTTGTTTTACACTGGTTTTGAGAAGATCTAATAGAAGGTTGGTTCCATTCGTTACAGAAAACAGCGTTTTGCTTTGTGGGTACCTGTGACATCCTTTTAATACTGTTTTTCTTGCAGGTTATTTTTGTAAATGTGCACCTTTATTCATGGGCACTCACTGTGATTTAAGTGTCAACCCATGTGCTTCCAACCCGTGCCTTTATGGCGGCACTTGCATTTCCGTCAGTGATGATTTCATTTGCCAGTGCAGAGGACTGTACACTGGTCAGAGGTATGGCTTCTTTACTAGCAGAATAGAATTAAACCTATGGTATTTTTTCCCAAGTTATGTTTTGCCTTTAGAATGAACGCTCTCTGATAATCCTTTGAGAAAGTTTCACACATTGCATTTTCTTAAAGTGTGTCAGTGTTTGTAAAAAAAAAAAAAAAGGAAAGGGTTCTGACCTCCCTTTGTCTCCTCAGCCTGGTCCTCAGACCCTTGTCGGCATAAAAGAGTCCACAAGAATATCCTTGCAGAGTACTTTCTGCTTTTATTCTTAAAAGTCTGTGTGCAAAAGCGACTGACCAACTACACACATCAACACTAGCTAACCAACCAACCAACCCCAAACTAACATTTCTCACTCTATATATATAACCCGGTGCAGGCCACTGACTCACGCTGACCCAGCTTTTTTAAGCATTAAAGAAACAGCGGCCATTTTAGCCATGACATAGTGTAGGGCCAAGATGTTTTACATGTACACTTTAAAAGATAAAGGGTGAGCAATGAGTAGAAACATCCCAGTGGTGATTTTGCACCAATGAAAAGCGCTTCCACTCAAACAGGGCAGGCACCTGTTCTTTTCTTTTTTTGCAATCCCCTACCTACTGCTGCCTTCTGTGCCATATCCCATACTATTCCAGAGGATCCCCCCACTTTCAAAACAGTTTTTCATGGATGGCTTGAAGGACTACAATGAGATGTGGAAATCAGTAAAAAAAATGAGTATCTAGTCTTCCCCCAGAGGAAATGTTTTCTGCCACCATGGGAAGCAACCCATACTCATCAGGAATCCCAGATTGCGTGTGCATCTTTTTTGAGTGAACGGTTTTATTTTCAAACCCAAGTTTTATTTCAGTAAGATGTGAAAAGGTCCTTTATGTCACATGCTACCATGTCTTACTTGGGGACTTGGTCCTGCAAACCTTTGGGCACATTTGCAAACATGGGAGTCAACCCAACATTGCTTGTACCTGAGGGTCATCATCAACACTCATGTTATTCATAGATTTGAAGAAAACTGACAAGATCTGTTCTCTCTTTTTTTCCATTTCCAGGTGTCAGATTGGTCCATATTGCAAAGACAACCCCTGCAAAAATAGTGGGAAGTGTATTGATAGCTTAGATGGACCTGTTTGTGAATGTGAAGCAGGTTTTCATGGAGACAGGTGGGTAGCTTTGTACTGTTCATAACCCTTACAAAGATTAGCATATAGGATGAATCTTTTTATTTTTAAAGTTTACTATCGGAGTCTGTAGTACAAATTTGATTGTGAGAATCGTCCCGGAATTGTGTGTCTATAAAGCATTCAGCTCAGTGATGGCCAGTAGCATTTAGTGCTGCTTAAAATTGATGGGGACTATGCCAAGTTTATCCTAGACAAGGGAATACATTGCACCTGGTATTGCTCCCATACTCCAAGGACACCAAACCTGAATTTCTCTCTCTCTCTCTCTCTCTCTCTCTCTCTCTCTCTCTCTCTCTCTGTGTGTGTGTGTGTGTGTGTGTACACAAAAGATACATGCTTATTGAGGCATGTATTACAGATGTTAACACATTTTTCTTCATTGCATTATAGCGTAATATTAAATATTCAGAAATATTGTTTTACTAGAAAACAGCAGAAGGCAAATAAACTGGGATTAGCTCTCCTTTGCAGTCTCTTTCATCTCTCATGATCAGGGATTTGTATTGATCATTCTGTACTTCAGGGGGAAGAACATAGCTGCACTAGAATTAGCATCCTTTTGCTCGCAGTTTTAAATGGTAAAATGTTTGCATTTGAACAGGAACCAAGGAGGAAATTTTGCTATGGAAGTTTTAGAACATTTCTGCAGATCATTTGAAATACAATTTTAAGTTGATTTCCTTCCCCCTCCCCACATATTTGGCTTCTTTTATTTATTTATTTTAATATAATGAATTGGTTTCTTTCTCCAAGCAATGGGAGCAGTCATACTCCCTGAATTCCAGTATTTAAAGAGATTTCGAAATCTTCTGAATTTCTGAGCCAGTGTTGTCCAGTGAGCACTGCCGGGACCTGAGAAGCGTGGTTTGAATTGCTACCTTTACTGTGATTTTATTGGCTGTTGTCCTTGAAGCTGCATATACAGCCTTATCAACTAAAGAAGGCAAAGCGCCACAAGTGCAAACTGTTAGTGGAGCCTGAACGCACTCCATCCTTCATCTGTAAAAATAGGAAAAAATGGTGGCCTGCCACACCAAACATGAGTGAGAACTCATGTTTAGAGTCCCCTATGTAGTGCAGTATTTCACCACCACTATGATGCTCTCACAAGGCAGTCCGACAGAGTTGTCCCAAGCAGTTTGGTTTGGGGGTGGTTGGTTTTTGCCTTGGCTTTCTGCGGTAACCCGTTACAACTTACCTGCTAAACCCATTGGGGATAAAATAGCTCACATGCGTAGCAACTTGGCTGCCACTTTCTTTGCAGTATGGTAAATGAATGTGTCCAGTCGTGTAATTTCAGTTCATGGAAGAATGCATTTTCCTGAATTCAAAACACATTTTTGTTAGGGTGGGGCTACGTTTGAGGCAGCTTGGTGCACTGTGTAGTCAGCTAAAATCTGATGTTCATTTTTCACATGGTCTAGTCCTTTCCCTGTTCACCTCCCTAATATTCTTAAGAGAGTCTTGTCTCCAGTCTTCAGAGAGTCACAGGAAGTGGGGAGCCAGAAAAAGATCTTCCTTTCCTTCCACTCTGCAGTTTTACTCTGAAATCTTACGCGCAGTACTGTGCCCAGAACTCATTAACTGCTCGTGCTAATGAAATTCCCTGTCACAAAAATGCGCCTAGAACAATGGGAGTTTCGAACACTGGCTGAGGGGTACTGAGTGACATCAAAGACATGAAAAAGATTGTGCCAGCTTAGAGTGGAGTACCAGAAGAGGCACTAAGTGATGAAGTGATTAATTCCCAGGCTGCAATTGTCTGTGCTCTTGTAACATCCTGTTAAAACTGCTCCAGTGTATTGGATATGTGGCTGCCTTTGAAGATGGTTTGGAAAATATGGTTGGTTCAGAGTAACTGCTTGATGCAAAGACTCTTTATATTAAATCATAATTCTTGCTGTCCGTAACACATACCCTATAAACAGAATACAGTGGTACCTCGGGTTACATACGCTTCAGGTTACATACGCTTCAGGTTACACACTCCGCTAACCCAGAAATAATGCTTCAGGTTAAGAACTTTGCTTCAGGATAAGAACAGAAATCGGGCTCCGGTGGCGCAGCAGCAGCAGGAGGCCCCACTAGCTAAAGTGGTGCTTCAAGTTAAGAACAGTTTCAGGTTAAGTACGGACCTCTGGAACGAATTAAGTACGTAACCTAAGGGACCACTGTACATAATTAAGTGTAGTTCCATATAAACTTGTATAAAGGAATGTAGGTGTGGAAGCGGGGGGGGGGGGAGGTTGAGGGGAAAAAGAAGGTATGAACAAAGTGTGCTGTCCTGGGGTCCTTGGAGAAAGGGCCAGAATGTAATAATAATAGAATCAATAATACAGACCCTCCAAGTGTCCCTGTTTTCCAGGGACAGTCCTGGATTTACAGAAGCCTTCCCAGTTTCTGATTTGATCCTGGAATGTCCCACTTTTCCTTAGGACTCCCCTATTTTCATCAGAGAAATGTTGGAAGGTATAAAGTTATGCAGCGCCCCCGAGCCAAAGAGATAAGCAACTAGGCAACCTTTAGAAGGCTTCTGAAGGCAGCCCTGTATAGTTTTTTAATGTTTGATGTTTTATCATGTTTTTATATATGTTGTAAGCCCCCACCCCCCTGAGTGACTGATGCAACCCAGTCAGATGGGCAGGGTATAAATAATAACATTATTAGTATTAAAAAGACATCCCTATTTTCATTGGAGAAATGATAATAATGATAAGAACAATGAAAATTGGCACCCAACACTCCAGATGAGTCACAGTATTTTTAACATGGAAAAAATATATATGGTGATGTTATAAATATATCCTGCACGTTCCCATTTTGTGCATTTGTAAGCTGTTCCTTACCTGTTAATTTTTCATTGCAGGTGTTTAACCGATGTTGATGAATGCTTAGAAAGCCCATGTCAGAACGGCGCTCTCTGTGAGAACACATACGGTGCCTATCACTGCAATTGTACCCACGGATTTGGAGGAAGACATTGTGCCGACGTCCTGAACAAATATGTTTCAACCCCCTGGAACATTAGCTTAGCAGAAGTCATTGGAATTATCATTTTCATAGCAGGGGTCTTCATACTGGTTGGGATTTTTGTCTTCTGCCGCCAAGTCATCTGGAAGAAGAAGAAGAAAAGCCAGCCAGAACCTGAAGACAAACATCTGGGAACAACAACAGCATTCTTGCAAAGGCCGTACTTTGATTCCAAACTGAATAAGAACATTTATTCTGACATTCCACCCCAGGTGCCTGTTCGTCCCATTTCATATACTCCGAGCATTCCAAGTGACTCGAGGAACAATCTGGACAGGAACTCTTTTGAAGGTTCCACAATCCCAGAGCACCCAGAGTTTACTACTTTTAACCCAGATTCCGTTCATGGCCACAGGAAAGCAGTGGCTGTCTGCAGTGTGGCTCCAAATTTGCCTCCCCCACCTCCATCCAATTCACCATCAGACAGCGACTCAATACAGAAACCCAGCTGGGACTTCGATTATGACAGTAAGCCGCCACCTCCTTTTTGAACTGAAAAAGCTTTGCTGGCAGGATATTGAGATTTCTCCTTTTAGCAGTTGTCTACAAAGGTTGAAGACATACTGATTTAAAATAAAAATAGAGCTTTCTCATTTTCAGAATAGGGAACTCCTAGGTTGATGTTGAACATCAAAGGCAGTAAATACTTGATTTTGCTGCTAACTTTTGTGGAGGGGAGGGAAACACTGCTTTTCGGTCACAACTTTGCCAAAACCCTGGATTTCTCCATTGTTTTCTGTGAGCAGCTCTCAGATCTGCCTTGTGCTTGAGGAAAAGGAAATCTAAAGGAACTAGAATTTTGGCAGAGTCTGTGAATCTTTCGGTCTAGGCTGTAGTTGAGAGAAGTGTAGGCAGAGAATGTTAGGGTGTCCAAGGGGGAAATGGAGAGGCAGTCCCTGGCTGCTTCTTAGCAGGAATATTGGGGAGGAAGTATCCCTCTCCTGTGCTATAAGGGGATGTTTCAGATAAAAGGAAAGGAGACAATGGTAGCAACACCCTAGCTGCCCACCCTGAAGCTCACCTTCAAGACTTAACAGTCAACACACAAACCTTCTAGGGTTATATAGGACAACAGGGGGAAGGCCTCAGGGGAACGAGGAAGAAGAAATAAATGCGTATTTTTTTCTCTCTCCCACCGCAGAAGTCTTAAACAGCACTAAAAGGCTCCCATTTCAGACTGGCTCTGAAAAACATTTGTAGGGGATTGGCATACTGCAGTGTTTTGCTATACATTGGTACCTCGGTTTACAAACTTAATCCATTCCAGAAGTCCATTATTAAACAGAAACCATTCTTAAATCGAGGTGCGCTTTCCCTAATGAGGCCTCCCGCCACCGGTAACCTTCCACCGTTCAGATTCCGTTCTTAGACCAAGTTAAAGTTCACAAAGGACACTACTTCCAGTTTTGTGGAGTTCATAAACCGAATAGTTGGTAAACAGGGCTGTTCTTAAACCAAGGTACCACTGTATATTTATTTAGACAATTTATATCCTATTTAACCAGCATCATTTCCTGAGCAATGTACAAAAGAATGCAGTGCAGAAAAGAAAAAAACCAATTAAAACTATAAAATCAGGCTTCAAGTAAAATGCCTGCTGGGGTTTTAAAACAGTCAAGCTTAATTTTTTGTCATGTTTCTAGTACAGTCGTACCTTGGAAGTTGAATGGAATCTGTTCTGGAAGTCCATTCGACTTCCAAAATGTTCGAAAACCAAAGCGCGGCCAGTCGGAAGCCGCAGAAGCCCCATCGGACGTTCAGCTTCCAAAAATAGTTTGCAAACTGGAACACTCACTTCCGGGTTTGTGACGTTCGGAAGCCAAAATGTTCGAGAACTAAGCTGTTCAAAAACCAAAGTACGACTGTAACTATATTTGTGGAGGCATATTGAAGTTGGTTGTCACATTGTTTCTGCCTGTCTCTCTGTCTTTCAGCTAAAGTTGTAGATCTTGACTCTTGCCTTTCAAAGAAGCCCCTGGAGGAAAAGGTTTCTCAGCCTTATAGCGCTAGAGAGAGCGTGTCGGAGGTCCAGTCCCTTAGCTCGTTCCAGTCAGAATCATGTGATGATAATGGTAGGTAGATGATGCCTTGCTGTTTCATGTCGCTCTGTTTCTTTGTCTACCATCTCCCCATAGGTGCCTCACGCTGGCATTACAAATATCAACAGGCATATCATATTCTGTCAGGACCGACTCACTCAGTTGGGCAAAGATCTGCAGCAATAGCCTCCCAGTAGCAGCAGCAGCACTCCCACTTGCTGGGAAAGTGAGGTGTGAGTTGGGGCATGGGCAGAGACAGCCAGGCGCTTGCGCAGGTGCAACACACAACCCAGACGCCACCTCAGTATTGCCCCTCAGCCTCCTGGTAAACGGCAGTGATGCTTCTGCCGGGAGGCCATTACTGTGTCCCCACCCCTCTGGGTGAGTGAGCCACTACTGCAGGGATGCATTATTATAAGTTGCAGATGACGTCGTAAGCTGGCTATAAGTCCTTTAAACCTGTAATGGTTAATGGTTAATGTTTGATGTGAAGACAAGGAGTATTCTTTTTGTAAAAATAGTGAGGTTGTGAATATTGGAGGTGTGTGGGATGGAGTGAGGTTTTAAAATGTCTGAAAACTGGATTACTGCTTCATTTGTCTCCTCTTTTTCCTTGCTGCTGCCTCAGCTCCCATATGGATCAGAGCAGTACTGAGTGAAAGCAGAGTATGAGGGACTGGCTTGTAAGTCTGATAACGTTAGTAATGAAGGAAGTTGTCCAGCAGGGCTTTTATTGTGTTCTGTCTGGCTTATGCCACGATAAGGAGCAGATGTGTGCCAAATCTCTGTGCATGGAAGACATTCCACTTCACTGAATCAGGCCCTATTCTATTGTCAGTGTGAGCGAAACGCTCTGAAAGTGGCCCTGACCTGTCAAAAGTACTCAGTGAATTTACTTTTGATTTGACCTTCATTGGGTTATTTTTTAAATTACTCCAAAGCTTCATTTATGTTTTTGTTACTAAGCTTAGGAAAATAATTGGCTACCATTTTAAAATACATAGTATTTTGCTCATGCTCAGCCAAGATGTCCTGTCTGCTTATTTCAGTGTATTAACTTGTTTGTGGTCTCAACATAAAACTTCCTTTTATTACTTAACCAAAAAAAAAAAGTAAGTTTATTTTTTATTTTTTACTGATCACTAGCACTTTCAGTGACGTTTCTGTGTATGTGTTTGTTATATGTATATGCATTAATGGTTTTTCAGTACGAAAGGAACTTAAAAAAAGCTGTAGAACAGAAGTAGTGTTTTGAAACGAGTTTATAGTTTTGCACTGTAACAACTAGTACGCACCATTCGTTTCTCTATGGCTGGCTGCAAGTTCCAAATACGCTAGTATGATTCAGAGTGATAAAAGAAAGGAATGCAAATGGTAAATGTCAGAATTGAAAGTCACAGTTGACAATACTATGCAGCTATGAGCATGACACTTAGCTTGCCAGTTCTCCACTCAGCCAGTTAATTAGAGAACCAGAGAACTCTAGCCTACGATTTGGCTGGTTATGTCAAAATTTTCCCTCCCCACTCTCCAGCTTTTCCACTCACATTCCCATTGCCTCTGTATCTTGTGTTGCTTCCCCACCCGCTTCCCTCTGTCCATGCAGCCTCTCCCATTGCTGGGCTCTGTGAATTTTTGGCTCCACTTCACCCCCTTCCCCTTCTTCCCTCACTTTCTCTGACTTTATATTCCTCTTCTGCTGCCCCTCTCCATTTTCTCCTCAGTTTGTCTGCTTCCTGTATCCTGCCTCCAGCTATCCTGCCCTGTGATGTAGACTATTCCAGAAAACTTTGAATTGCAAGCTTTCAGTTTGTGTCAGGAAAATTCCTGATCCCCCCCCCCCCCCCCCTAGAAATTTTATCTTGTCTATTTTACTTGTCTTTAGCCATCATAGCCAATAATTTTGAACCTGTTGCGCTTGCCTAGTGTTTATATGCAGTTGGCATCCATACCTTGTTACTAATGAACTTTGGAAATGGAAAAATAAAACACTGGAAAGATTTCAGTCCCTGATCACTGAACCTGTCCTCCTTTTCCTCTTCCTACACATCAGCTGCATTACCTTATGA
The DNA here is from genome assembly GCF_964188315.1 of Podarcis muralis. NCBI lineage: Eukaryota > Metazoa > Chordata > Lepidosauria > Squamata > Lacertidae > Podarcis > Podarcis muralis. The sequence continues at coordinate 52,165,170 of NC_135663.1, read as the reverse complement.
AATAGCCTTGATCCAAGCCTGTTTCATTAAACCTTTTAGTGCTTTTAAAAATGACCTCCACTTAACCTTTTCTCTGATTCTTCAACTTGCCTTCCCCTGTCATGAACTTCACATAAAACCTGCTCAACATTCCTACCAAGCACACCTCTTACCTTTGCACTCATAAAAGCTGGATTATTTCCCAGAATTCTATTTATTCTTCCTTTTTTAGAAGTTAAAAAATTGTGAACATCCTATGCACTGGCTGTGGGGGAGCTGTTTGCAGACCAGCTGTGGAGAAGCAGCATAGGGCTTTAGGACACATAACAGCCATAAAACAGGTTCCATTTGCAAAACTAAGATGCCATTTTGAATTTCAGCAAATTTTGATCTACCACCTGCAATCCTTTAGGGGGGGGGGAATTATTGTATCAGTAAAACGAACCAGTGAAATGCTACATGCAAACTTGACTTAGGACTAGTTCACACCTTACTCTTTTTGTAAATAAAATAATATACATGTGCAGTGCATCAATTATGAATGGTGAATGTCTGTATAAACAATTTTTCCTGTTTAAAAAAGAATAGGAGCAACTGAGAAAGAATTGGGCATTTATGTGTGAAAATTGGCCGTTTAAATCAACGAGTGCCATTCACAATTGACATCACACATGTATGTTGCGCTTCAGTATCCATTCCCAGATACTAAAAGTAAAGTGCGAATGAGCCCTGATGATTGCTAAAATGTATATACGCATGTTCATCTTTGCAATCCATTTCCCGTTCTAATAACCTTTCCAGACCATTCATTTAGAGCTGTTTGCAGAGTCCAGAGTATATTCAAAGAGGCAAAAGCATAGAATTTTTTTGAATGTGTATTCACAGTCAGAACAGAATGCCACTGGTGCTTGTGTAAACATTATGTGCCTAACCCCACTTGAAACGTGCAGTTGTGTGTAATTATTAGAAGATTTTTAAGCGTTGTTGTTTTTTTTATGTTTCTTGGTATGCTTTTATATGCTGTTTGAAACTGCTGCTAATTATAAGTTTCTCTTTTAATTTGCTCCTTCCCATACTTTTTACAAGCTTCCCTAGTGACTGTAATACACCTTGTCAATGCTGTTGTTGACTCGGTGGGAAAAGAAGGTATATAGTTTTCACTTTTTATTTATGGTCTGGGCAGAACGTTGCATGCATTTCTCTTCTAGGAATGTAATAATGCATTGGAGGTATTAAAATAAGATACATCGTTTCTTATAAACAGTATACACAATGGTTTGCTTTAATAGACACACAAATGGGGATGTTTAATCTATTCTCACATTTTTTTGACTCAATTTTCGAAAAGACCACCTCTGCGTGTATTCATGCACTAGGGCATTCTAACATGAAAACAGCATCAAATCCTGGCATGTTACCATAACACTGAGCACAGATTATCCCTTTATTATCACAAGTACATTCCCTGAATAGGAGAAGGCATGCCCATCAGTCCTGTGTGTCTCAGTTACTCCTAGATGTGCACCTGATAAGGCAGCAGCCGCAACAGAGAAGCTCTGCTCCCAGTTTATGTATCTCCCCTATCTGAGCTGCACTCAAGCAGGCAAAGACTCTGCCTGCATGTAACCTTTTCTCCTCCCACTTCAGTCCTCTTCTGGTCCTGGGAGACAGTGGAACAGGAGAGGTGATGGCAGGAGGAGGAGGTGTGGAAGCCTTTGACCAGGCATAGGCAAACTTGGCCTTCCAGATATTTTGGGACTACAGTTCCCATCATCCCTGACCACTGGTCCTGTTAGCTAGGGATGATGGGAGTTGTAGTCCCAAAACATCTGGAGGGCTGAATTTGCCTATGCCTCTCCTTGACTCTACACCAGCCTGACCTATCCCTTCCTCCCCTTGTTCTCCACTCTCCAATCCTGCAGCTTCTCCTGCCTTTGAATATTACAGGCTCCCTCAAATCACAGATCCCTTCTTCCAAGTCAGTCTCCAAACCCACATTGTCCCAGTGCCCATTCCTCAGTGTCCAGTCCCTGACATCCTGTCTCTCAACCTCATTCTTCCCCATAGGTGAGCAGTAGCAATCTGCCATCATAGGGCCCAGTTGTTCCTTACAGCATCTTTCCCCTTCCCTCTTCTCTGCACAAAGGCTTCGCCAGTATCAGAGCTATCGCCCAGCTCTTAAGCCATTTGTTTTGCAGCCGGAACAAGTGAGAACTGCCCCATGCAATGTCATGAATGAAAAGAGGATTGAAGAACACACTTCACACTAGTGCATGCTATACACAGTGCTCCTTTGGGAAGTTGTGGACTCTCCTTCCTTGGAGATTTTTAAGCAGATGTTAGATGGTTATCTGTCATGAATGCTTTAGCTGAGTTTCCTGCATTGCAGGAAGTTGGACTTGACAACCCCAGGGGTCTCTACCAACTCTACATCTCTATGATTTGTTTATGTTTATATATATATGAAGATTTAGCTCATGAAATCCTTGTAGGTCTTGCATAACCAGAAGAGAAAAGAAGCAATCCTATTAACAATACTACCCACCCCTTCTGTTGAGATAGTAGAGGTGAGCAAGTGCTATGGCACTGTTTAAAGTACAGTTTGCCTAGGGATATTGTAGCTGGGTGGTTGAATGCAAACAGAAAAGAAGTTTGGTGCAATGTTTAACAACATGAACTATGAACTGAGGTGTCTCCAGTTCAAATTTTAGGTCAGCCATTAATTTGCTGGCTGGCCCCTAAGTACTCAGAATATGCCGCTCTCCCCATATGTAATGATGGTGATGGTGATAATAAAACAGCTTACTTTACAGGATTACTGAATGGTACACAAAGCATCTTAAATGCACAGAACAAGTGTGATATAAATACTGTGATATTCTCCAAGGCATACAGTTGACATGCAAAGTAGAAAGTACCTGAAAATGTTGCTCATCAGACAGATTTAGTTCTCCTGTTAACGTACCTGCAAACAGCCTCAATAGTACCAGCCTCAGTAAAGTTTTGGTTCACACCAGGCTCGTACCATAGCTTTTTCCCAGCGTAGGTTTCTTCTTTCCCTGGGGTACACCTCTTCTGTGTGGTAGACTACAAGGAGAAAATAATCAAGACTTTAATGTTTTTGGAAATAGTCCTCTCCTTTTATCCTGCTCATTTTTGACTCTGTAGAAAATGCTCTTTGAATCAGCTTCTATGCATAGATAGACATCTACAGTGGTACCTTGGTTTACGAACTTAATCCGTTCCGGAAGTCCGTTCTTAAACCAAAGCGTTCTTAAACCAAGGCGTGGTTTCCCATAGCAGTGGGGTACTCAATTTACAAATGGAACACACTCAACAGGAAACAGAACATGTTCTTATTCCAAGGCAAAGCTCACAAACCCAAACACCTACTTCCGGGTTTGCAGTGTTCTTAATCCAAGTTGTTCATAAACTAAGCTGTATCTGTACCACTGTATCTGTTTGTATTAGCGGGTGGGAAATGTTCCTTTAGGGTCAAGCTAGATAAACAATACAATTGTAAAAAAAAGACTATGTCTTCTGGATACAGGCTGTGCATTTCTGACATCCCTTACATGTGTTGTAAGTTGGTTTGTCAAATGCTGCTATCAGTATACATGGAGCTTTATAGAGTAGAAAGAGGATACATTCTTGCTGTAAATGAGTTTATCATCTTAACATTCTCAACTCAGGGAAACAGAAAGAAAATAATGCAGGGATATACAGGGAAGGAGAGTGCTACTGTTTCATTTATTTATTTTATTTGTATCCACCCCTTCATCTTTAGATCTCAGGGCAGTTCACAACATAAAATACAAGCTAAAAACAAGAACATAATAATAATAAAAAACAATTTCATTGAACTTGCTTAGGCTTGCTTACAGGTTTAGTTGCAGGAGGGCATTTGAAGCAGGGTTAAGCTCTAGACAACAAAAGAGATTAAGATGTATCCTATTTAGTAATGGCAAACTCATTTTCCGACTGCCAGCCCTTACGTAGCCAAGGTGGCACCAGCCGCAGAGAGGTACCTGCAGATTTGGAGGAACACAAAGTTTGCAGAAGTTCAAAACATATTTTAGGAGGTCGAATGGGGGGGTGACTTTTCAGTGACAATTGAGCACGCCGTGGAGTGCTGAATGTTCGAAAGGGGTTGGAAAAGGTGTATTCCGGAATATTGTATTCTTTGGGGGGGGGGGAGGGTCCTGGTTGTCTGGCTGGAATCCCAAACAAGAGTATTCTGTGCTGCCACATGTTGTTGCAGTTCCCACTTGTAAAGCCTAAAAGAAAGTCTTCAAAATCATTTCATTAAGATTTTACTCAGCAAGCACTAAATCAATGGAACACTTCCTTAGACAACTATCCCCCTGAAATCTTATATAACAGAGCCTCGGTTTGTAAGGGGCTGGGACCAGGGCTGCTGCCTTGCCCTGGCAATTGAGGGGGCCGGGGGCCGCACGATGGCATGTGCACATGACATCAGCACACCGCAAACATGGGGGCCCCGTGGCCCCTTCCCCCCCCCCCCCCGGTGCCTATGGCTAGGACACCAATGATTTGAACTGGCAACCAAGGTTCACTATGTAATGAAAAGCTTTGTTTTAGTCTGTGCAAAACAGGTTCATAAATCTATATTATCAAACTATTAATCTATTTTTTGAAGTTTAGGTTCACGGTTATTAGACAGCTTCATTGTTTCAGTAATCTATTTAGCTATTAGGCTGTGCATAATGACAGTAGACAGCTGATTCCAGAATTAGCCACAAGGATAAAAAAACAATAACCCCACAAATATACAAAACAATTAAGCCCCATCAGAGAAGCCATATTCAATCAATAATGTGTGTTCAGGGTTTTTACTTGTCCGTCAGCTACCTTGCTGGGTCTCCACCCTTCTTTCCAAGCCCTGTCTTCGATCAGGATCCAAAGAACCACACAATTATTTCTACACACTCAAGAGTTTGTTTCTCGAAACAACATCCCACATGACCAGTTGGGGACTTTACAGAAGCAGTTTGTGATATGACTGTTTGAAGGGAATAAAAAAGTTTTTAGAATCTTATTTTGCATATCTAAAGTATCTCTTTGGATCTCACCTTTAAACTATAAAGTCTCCCTTCCTTAACTTACAAGGGGACAATAGAAGGGGTATTGTTACTGTTGCCATTGTCTACGTTCTTACTGTTTTTAGGCTATTGAGTTCTTTTGAACTACTTGATGCCTAACTGCACATCTTTTTTCCCTCTCTCTCCACTTTGCCACCTAAAGAGTCTTTCGCTGTTCCCGACCTGAGCAATTCAAGAGGTGACTTCTGCATGTAGTTGTTTGTTGCCATTCACGGAAATGTTTCTGTTAATATTTGGCCCCCGACACTAACTTGGTTTGCTCACTGTGTATGTATGCAGTTATTTGCCTCCAGTTACTAGACGCTTATTCTAGCCCAGTGCAATTTCCCCTTTGTAGAAGGGATCACAAAATCTTGATACTTGTAACATAGCGATGTTTTACCAGTCAAGCCAGTAAGCAGTTTTGTTTCAAGTGCAATATTATATTCTTGCCCTGCAACAGAAAGTGATTTTCTGCATGATTGGCTTATATGGAGACTTTTGTTTTTGCATTTGAATGCCTGAGTGTCCTTACTAATAGTTTCGTAGGGGTTCTGTTATAAAATTAACTCCACAGCCAATGGCCAGCAATTAATAACATTAATACTAAACTGGTAAGTGTTATGGATGTTTTAACAGTTAGGGAATCTTAAACTTACTGGCCTCAGTCCGGAAAAATCAAATTGTAATTTAAAACCCATTGAAATCAGTGGGGTGAGCTTTCATAATCTTGCTAATTTTGACGGACTAATCTTGCAATTCTGCACACTGTTACTCCAGAGTAAGTACCACAGGGCTCGGTAGGACGTACTTCTGAGTAAACATGGCTCAGATCATGCCAGACTTTATTTCAAACAGAGCCACGAGCTTGTTGCAAACATTACATTGAGATAAAGGTAGTTACCATGCACCAGATTGTTCCACTAACAGGCTTTCAGACACTTTTATTTTATTCAAAGAATGATTTTCCTGCCGTTGTGTACCAGCTCATTCCTTAGCTCACTTTAGGGTGAGGTATGTTGTGATCCTAGTTAGCCCAGACTTGAATAATACAATAAACTATTTGCATGGTGCACCGTGACCTTGCTGTTGTAATGTTGAATGTTCGTTAACCTCGGGGGCAGATTCCTCCCATTCCTCTTGTGTTCTAATAGCTGGTGGTTGTGTTGTCCTTAGTGCAGTATATTGATTTTTCAGAGTTAGATACTGAAACCCGCTTTGTTTTTGCCCTTCAGGCTATCACTGGGATACCTCTGACTGGATGCCCAATGTCCAACTGCCTGGCATACAGGAGTATCCGAATTACGAGGTGGTTGAAGAAGCGGCACCCCTGTATACAGATCCAAATTCCATTGATGCAGACTACTACCCTGGAGGTTACGACATTGAGAGTGACTTTCCACCTCCGCCGGACGACTTCCCAGTGCCTGACGACCTCCCACCGTTGCCACCTGAGTACAGTGATCAGTTTGACTCAATACAGCAATCCAGGGACATGCCTGCTGTAGGTAGCTTGGGATCCTCTGCGAGGAGCAGGCAGAGGTTCAATCTCAGCCAATACCTTCCCCATCACTATCCGCCAGACCTGTCAGAACCTCAGAACACAAACAACGGAGTCTCCGGGAATTACAGAGAACCCTTTGCTCCTTACACAGTAGGGTACAGCAGAGACTTTGAAGCGCCCCTCGTAGACAACATGTCCATGTCTGTGTACGCTTCCACAGCTTCCTGCTCCGACGTGTCGGCATGCTGTGAAATGGAGTCTGAGGCCATGCTGAGTGACTATGAGAGTGGAGACGATGGACATTTCGAAGAGGTGATCATCCCTTCGCTCGAGCCTCAGCACCACACAGAAGTCTGACACCCTTCCTCAATTAAAAGTGCCTGGATGTTAATGAACTTAAAAAATAAAAAAAAGTATTCTAGAGAAAAATATCGGAGAGCTTATTTTTCTTGGCAGCAATGCTTGAGCCGCTTTCGTTTCAGTGAGCTAAAACTGGCATGGCTGCACTGGATCATGTAGCTCATTTCAACTTGTTAACCATTTCCTGACCTCGTTCCCACCGCTTGACTGATCACAAGTCTCCCATTGGCTGTGCCATCCCCCCAAAAAAGTGTTTTTTGTACTTACATTGTCTATGTTAAAAGAAATAAAGCAAAAACACATACCACTTCCTCATTTTAGCATGATAAATGTATTTATATCGTTCAAGAGCAAATCATTTTTTTTCTTATCTCTTTTTGTAAATTTTATGTACAGTTTTGATTTCGATAATTTTAACTAGATTTTGTAGATACTTTCGAAACTTGATTTCCACTGATTCTAGTGGTGTTTTTAGTGTGCCGTTAAACCAACACGCCCTGGGTCTTATAGCATTCAGCAGTTCACCGTTTTGTTTTGTTTTCCACAGAAGTGTGACATTTCATTTATAGATTTCTATGTAATCATGCATTTCCAAGTGTACATAATTTCCAGCTGTAAAAGATTCCTGATATTTTCTGGGTGACGAACATGGAAATATCCCACCTGGGTTTCTGTACTCTAGGACAGTTACACATTTTTCCTTTCTTGAAAAGTGTGGGGGGCGGGAGGAGGGACGCCACTGCATACCTATTTAGAACCAAAACCACCATGGCACAGTTTTATAGTGTCTGTATATTTGTGATGCAATGGTCTTGTAAAGGTTTTTACTGAAATCTACCATTAGCCAGTCTTTCTTACTGACAATAAATTATTAATAAAATACTTTAGCTTTGTTCACCGTTATCTACTTCATATCTATTACACAGGTGTAACGTTGCAGATGCGTTGCTTAGGGCAAGCCTAGCCAGCAAAAGAACAAATCAAAGAAAAACGATGTTCCTTATACAGTCCACCAGATGGCAGCATGAGCCTGCTTAATTCATTAAAATAAAGAGTAGCACAAATGGGATGAATGGATGCAATATGTAAGGATGAGAATCACGTTTCAGATGCTTCTCTTTTATGCACTGATTGTAGCACCGGTGAGTGTTATACAATTATACCTCCACCCCATTCTCTGGAGAGAATAAGCGTATCCAACAGTTACTTAGAAGATCGCAGAGGTATTAGTCTTCATAATGATTTCTAGAATCCTCTTATTCCTTTTGACTGCTGCTAGTGCTTTGGATTAGGTTCTCAGCCTATTTAGTGGCAATGATGCAATTCTGCTGTTGGATGAAGAATCTCATTGTTGAAATCCCAGCGAAAACATAACCGTGCTTTATCATTCACATGCCACTTAACATCTAACAGCACAGCCCATGTAAAATAAGTGCTCTGGCCAAGGGACATGCCAAGCATTTGCTAGGAAAACATGGGGAAATTGGCATGACCACTGCATGCTCGATACATGCATAATGCTGATCTGCCGGATGCGCCCCTCTGTATATTTAGGAATGTATTCAAACCCCTTGTCCTATGCAAGCATGTGCTTAGCATTGCTTGAGGGGGGTGTGGGCCTGCAGGCCCTACTTACTGAAGGAGAAAGTGGAGGGTCTGCCATACTTGTGTAAGCTCCATGAGTGAACATGCATTGAGTTTGCATGAGTGCAGCAGGGCTCCCTGCTTCAGACCGTCACCTTCCAATACATGGGGAGGAGCATAGGACCAGGCAATGGGTGCACGATGGAAGGGAGCAGCAAGTGCAGCCTTACTCATGTAGAACCATGGAATTGTAGAAGTGGAATCGACCCCAAGGGTCATCTTGTGAACCCCCCTTGCAAAGCAGGAATCTCTTCTAAAGCATCCATGGAAGATGTGCATCCAACCTCTGCTCAGAACCATCAAAGGAAGGAGAGTCCACCATCTCCCAAGGAAACCTGTTCCGCTGCCAAACAGCTCTTAATTCCAGAAAGTTCTTCCTGATGTTTACTCAGAATCTCCTTTCTTGCAACTTGAAGCCATTGGTTTGAGTCCTACCCTCCAGAGCAGGAGTTTGGCACTGAACACCTGAATAGAACTATGGTCGTTTTATAAAGTTTTACAACTTCACAAATTATTTCTCTCCACAGTCATAGGCACTATAACTCTGATTACAAGATGCTACAGACAAAGTAGGGATGCGGGTGGCGCTGTGGGTTAAACCACAGAGCCTAGGACTTGCTGATCAGAAGGTCGGCGGTTTGAATCCCCGTGACAGGGTGAGCTCCCATTGCTCGGTCCCTGCTCCTGCCAACTTAGCAGTTCAAAAGCACACAGTCCAAGTAGATAAATAGGTACCACTCCGGCAGGAAGGTAAATGGCGTTTCTGTGTGCTGCTCTGGTTCGCCAGAAGTGGCTTAGTCATGCTGGCCACATGACCCGGAAGCTGTACACGAGCTCCCTCGGCCAATAAAGCGAGATGAGCGCCGCAACCTCAGAGTCGGTCACGACTGGACCTAATGGTCAGGGGTCCCTTTACCTTTACCTTTAACATTTCTATAATCTCTGATGACTTCTTTTTTTAAAAAAAAGGACAAAATGCCCAGAACTATCCTATACCACCAAGGTGGCTAACCTGT